>NW_027185352.1:1023096-1038096 GCF_022577435.1 Embiotoca jacksoni | reverse complement strand
CTGCTTTTTATTACTCAGTGGATATGTGGAAGTTTGTTTGTGATGGAATCAGAGATAACAGCATTCAGGAAGTGTCTGTTCCACTGTTTGACTGAATTGTGACTCCAAGATGGAGTTTGAAGTTTGAGCAGCTGTTGTCAGCTGTTGACCGTAACGGTAAGCAAACTTAACAAATCATAGATTTAGAGATTGTGACAAAACTTTAATGTCTGAAGATTCTCTATTCAGGTCATGGTCTATCTATGTCCAGCTGCTGTCACATAACAATCTGACAGCTGCTGGACTTGAGTCTTTGATGACCTTTCACCTCTTATCTGAAGGGCTTCCTCTGTTCGTTGGGGAGTCCCGGCTTTCGACCTGTTGTGAGGTGTGTTCACCGGGAGTTCATTACTTTTGGCCGAGTCTTGGATAAGTTTAGAGATTCCCTGGAAGTACCTTTGTATTTTGGATTCTCCTTGATGAATGAGACAGAGAGCCACCAGTAAACCCAGAGGAGTTGGACCGAGGTGATGTTTGGACCCTTCATTCCCATCGTGTGAGTACACCAGAGTGGTTGCACTGTTAAAGCATCACGTCTTGGCATTTCATTTTGTAAAAAACATAAGACTGAACTGAACTGAAACAGACTTGACACTTAACATAAATAAATCCTCAACTGTTCAAATGTTTTCTGCAGAAATGTTTTCATACTTTAAGTTGAAAGTAGCCTGTTGCTCAAGCTGCCTCTTTCTTCTGTCATTCTCTCACTTAGACGCTGGTCTCAAATATATCTGAGTACTCTGGCTGTTTTACATGCAACTACTCTGTATTGTTCCTGCAGCGCTTCTCCATTGTCTTCTCAGCTGGTCGGCTGAACTACGACTGAAATTGTTGTGGCTCACCTGTGTGGGACAGAGATTATAAAGAAACTTCATGCACATCGACACACCTGACACTACCCACCTGGGTTTGGATGTATTTTGTAATGAGGACAAATCATCTGACCTGTTTTCTCATGTCTGATTGGTTTAAACTGAATATGGAAATTTTTAGCAAAATATCACCTCAAAAAGGTCCAATAATGTTGGAAAACTAGAACTGAGGCTAAAGATGTGTTTAGGTTTTAGTACTGCTGTTTTGTGACTTTGAACTGTTCTTTGCTACCTTGATGTGCTGAATCCCTCCCATGTTCATCCAGGCCTGGGATTGCTCCGGTTTGAGTTCAACAGCCAGCTTGTAGCTCTAAAGAGAAGGAAAAACTGACAGTGAATAGAGGTGATCACTGGAGACAGACGTGAACACTGTGTTAGATTACAACCACACAAACATCAATGAATGTAACTAGATATAAAAAACCTGATCTGAATCAAACCATTTTCATTAGTGGGCCTTATTTAGTTGAAAGTGTCTCAGTCTCAAACAGACCCTCCAGATAAGCAGCACTGACTGCTGTGGTCCACAGTAAAGTGGACCTGATCTGCTGACTGGTAATATGATGCTGCTGCTACATGATTCCACAACCCAGTATCACGGCAAAGTATGAAATAGGCACATTTTGGCCTGTCTAGGCGTGACAGTTACACATTTTAAAAGCAAGAAGCTTGCATGTAAATGTCATGTGACGCAGGATCATGTGACCAAAGTCCCGCAACAGATGTCTCCATTCAGTTCCTTCGCTGGTGTAGTTTCTCTTCTTTCTTTTCCAGATGTCCCGTCATGGAGCTGCATGTCTCTGCTCTGTGATTGTCGTCTCCACCAACAGTTCTTCTCTTCTATCTCTATGCTGTCCTTTTCTCTCTCTGCTCTCCTCTCACTCCGAGGCACTCGAGGCAGATGGCCGTCCACCTCTGATCCTGGTTCTGTTAACAGATGCTCCGCCCACCTCTGATCCCGGTTCTGTTAACAGATGCTCCGCCCACCTCTGATCCCGGTTCTGTTAACAGATACTCCGCCCACCTCTGAGCCTGGTTCTGTTAACAGATGTTCTCCACCTCTGATCCTGGTTCTGTTGGAGGTTTCTTCCTGTTAAAGGGAGATTTCTTCCCTCTGTTGGAGGTTTTTCTCCCTTAAGAATTTTTTTCCCTCCTAGTTTATGTGGGAATTGTTGAATTGTTGAATTGTTGAATTGTTGAATTGTTGAATTGATGAATTGTTGAATTGTTGGTTTCTCTGTATAACGTTGTAAAGTTCTGCTGGAAGGACTTTAATGTTAAGTGCCATGAAATAACCTGTGTTGTGATTTGGTGCTATATAAATAAAATTGAATTGAATTGAATTGAACTATATAACTACTAACAAGTATATGTAAAAATGGATGAAGCCAATACAGAAGTTCTTACGTGTGCAATACCACTGAGGGCCACACAGGGCTGGCTCTGCTGTTTGTCACTGCACAGAGTTGCATGTCTCTGTTTAAAGGAGCTGTTGTTCCGTGTTCTCTGGGAGGATCTTCGATCCTCAGACACAGTCTCCCACAAACTATCACAGAAGCCAAATAAATGCATATATTTAAGAGCATCTTTAATCATATTTCATCTCTTTAATTTCCCTTTTATAACTTTTATTCCTCCTGTGAAGAATTGATTTTCACAAGTCTTTAAATTAAGTGATGAGAAGTTCTTGCTTCCTTAGATAATATGATTTTAAATCAAAATAAGTGCACATGCTACTGACTTTACCTTTTTTATTATTTAATTCTGAGAGCACCATTCGGTGCTTAAACTATTCTTACAATTCAGACATTCAACTGAAATGGCAGAAAGTAGTTACAGTGCAGTTAGTTGCAAACAAGAGACCGATTTTTTCAGTCTCTCAAGCTCAGCATCATTCTCCAGATCCTCTGCCCTCATTTTTAAAACACCATATATGAATTCAAATTAAATTAAAATACTGGAAAAACTAAAAAAGAACTCCACTTGGACTGTTCGCTCTCTGGCCACTTTGCTCTTTGATTTTGGCTTTGTTGAGGATTGTTGGTCTCTTCGTTCATCTTTAAATCTAAACTAATTGCTGAAATTCTATTTTCAAACTCAAGACATTTTTAATACACAGAAACAAGTAGTTTATTGTTTAAAAAAAACTCACTTATTTATTTATGCTTGTTATCTGCAGTTATCAGGGCAGAGCTGTGAATCTTTGAATCACACTTTGTGATCTGGCACACTTGAGGCAAGAAAAAGCCTGAAAATAAACCATCTTGAAACTACACTTTAAACAGTTTCACAGGCTGCTCGCCTCGTGTTTGTTGTCTCCTTCAGAAACTCTGATAATGCCACTGAGATAACACATCACAACAGCATCTGCGTCAGCTAACAAGGTTTTCCTGCACAAACACAGCTCTCGTTAAAGCTGCGGTGACCTGAGACAACCTCCTCAGCTCTTCCTTCTTTCCACTACATCAGTGTTTCCAGCCGAGCGCTCAGAGATCTCTCAGGGTTGTTTACTTTCTCTTCTCTCAAGCCTTTTTCTCAGGAGGTCAATCAAAGCTTCCTGTACAGGAGGGGCGCCTTCCTGAAACCTCCTTTGCGAGCTGTTCGGTGTGGGACGTGTTATTCAGTGGAGGCCAGCAGGCCGAGACATAGATAGATAGATATATACTTTATTAATCCCTCAGAGGGAAAATTTTCCCGTCTGACAGTTTGTGGATCTGTAAATGGTTCTTGTGTTGTTATACTTTTCTTACAAACTGTTGAACTGCAGTAATCCAACCAGTAGTTCTGACCCAGAGATCTGATTGGTCAACTGTACATTTGAAACGTGCTCAAATCATCATGACATCACATCCTGCTCATCACCAGAAATATCTCTCCACCTCCTCAATGGGAAAATACAATTAGAATATAATTTCATATAAAAAGTAATATGTAGTTTCTACTTGTTATAGGTCTATTAAATGACCCATTTGGTGAAAGAAACAAACACGGGGGGGGCAGCTGGTGCGACCATGCACTCAGCTCTGGTCCTGGCAGGATGAGGTGGGAGCCGCAGACACGGCAGGCAGGCAGGCAGGCAGGCAGACACCAGGAATCCTAACGAGAACTAGGAGCAGGTTCACTGTGTGGTTTCCCGAGGTCCGACACAAGAGGGGAGGCTGGATCCACTGTGACACAGGATAGCAGGCAGGATGAGGTGTGTGGTCCACGGCATGTCGACGGAACGGACGGATGGCTGATAGTACTGGCAACAGGTTGCGGGTGAGTGGACGTAGCCGAGAGTATGGACCGACACCTCAGGACTGCAGGACCAGGGTTGATATAGTGTCGGGAGGTGATTAGTGGGATGAGGAACCTGCAGGTGATCAGCTGGATTGGTGGCAGCTGCTCAGAATGAAGAGGGGCGTGGCCATGAGTGGTGAATGGAGGCGGGCAGAGGAGGACACAGAACAAAACACAAGCACATGGCAAACAACAACAAATACACCGGGGAGTGACCGGACACATGAGGAAAGGAGGTCTGGGAACAAAGGTCAGGACACAGGGTCAGACAGGGATCCTGACACTTTTGGTTCTTTTTGGTCGCTCCGAGCACCCGTACCGTAACACCACGGATAGTCACGCACTTACAATCCTAGAGGAGGCTAGCTGGACCGGTTTGGTTTGAACACATGACACGGAGCTAAAATGTTAAAAACACATGAGAACATGGATATTTTTGTTCATCAGATATCTTTGTTCATCAGGTATCTTTGCTCATCAGATATCTTTGTTCATCAGATATCTTTGTTCATCAGATATCTTTGTTCCAAACAGACTGAGCTAACTGATCAGTTTAATGTTTCTATATTCTGTATTTATTCATTTGGAGACTAGAAATCCTCTCTGTTACTAGGTGGTTGCTAAGGGGTACTTCCTGGAGTGGTAAACATTATTTACGTTACATAAGAGTCTACTGACGCGACTGGTGGAGTAAGGACTGAGGAGTGGCTGAACATGACAGTGAGGCTGATGGAAAAGCCACTCTAGATCTTTAACTTTGCCGACCATTCCAGCAAGTAGCCAACCATGAATCATGGCAAAGCGTGAGATAGCAACGCTTTGGTCTCTCTAGGCGTGAAAGTTTCACGTTTTCCTGTAATGGACGAAAATGAAACCTACTGCATGCACACAACCATGTGATTTACAGGAAAATGAAACTTTTAGGAAAAACAACATGGTTAGGGTTTGTGACAAAAAAGAACAACTCAAGAACAACGTTGTCACTTCCTGGATTTGAACCTCTGCCTTCCGCATAGGGAAGCCGAAAAATTTCCTTTGTACTTGGTCACATGATCCCACGTGACATTACATGTATGTGCATATAAGTTTCACGCATACAAAATGTGAAACTGTCACGCCTAGAGAGGCCAAAGCGTGGCTATCTCACTTTGCTGTGATACTATATATAAAGAGGACGATGGCACTAACACAAAAGGGTTGGTGTTAGATTCTACGACTCAGTAGTAGATTCAGGGTGAAGTAGTCGAGTCTGGTCCCCGTCAGTATTGGTTTCCCTTTACTTTAACCTGAACCTCACCTTAACTACAACCCCAGCCAGTCGCATATATGATGCTCAATTTACAGTTTTCATTATAAAAACATTAAAATTCTGTTCTTGCTGCAGTTTTTCAGTCTGACCTCAGGATGGAGACAAAGAGACTTATTGCATTTTAAAGTTCACCCACATGTTCATTATCTATGGAGCCCAAGGTTGTTTAATTAGGGCCCGAGCACCGAGCATCGGTGCGAAAGCTCTATTGTTCCTGAAGGAATTGTCGTTCTTCTTCTCCTTACGTAAAGTGATTTTCCTTTTTGGAGGTTTTATCATATTCAAAAACTCATGAAAGTGGATAAACATTTGTCTCCTGGCGAAAATTTTTGTATTCTAGTGGAGTCGTGAGTGGGCGTGGCCAAATGGCTCAAGAGCGCCCCCTACAGAGATGCCCCGGCGGCCACATTTACCTAAATTCACGACATCCGGTGGACACGTGTATCACACCTGAACGCACATAAAAGTCACTGTTACGTCAACTCGACAGGAAGTCCACCATTTTGAATTCAGTCGCCATTTTGGCCGATTCTGACACGTTGTACTTTGTCGAACTCCTCCGAGGGATTTTGTCGGACCGACTTGAATTTAGATTCTATGGATAGAAAACATGTTTGGGATTAAAAGTTGTATAAATAATTCGTTTTCATCGACGTGTGTGCCCGTGAGAGGCGGCCATTTTGAGCGTCTCGCCATGAAACTAGGAGTTGCTTTAAATCTTATGTACATGGACCGACCTTCTCCAAACATCACAGGTATGATAACAGCCCCGCCCTGAAGACCCCTGTGGGGGAATATTCGCTCATAGTCATAGCGCCCCCTGTTGGCCACTGGAAATTACACTTTTCATACTTTCTCATTCTACGTCGAGCTGGTTGATCCCATGAACGTAAAGTCGGGTCACAATAACCTAAACATGTAGTTGATGATATATTGAGACATTCGTTCGACTTTGTTGATGGACGTCGCCGTGACGATGTGGCAAAGTTGGATGTCTCGCCGTGACACAGGAAGTTGATGTTAAAGGTCAACGGATGCTTGAAACCTCACGAAACGTGTCACATACATCCGGCTTGGTGAGACGATACATGTGATGTGTTTTGCGAGTGGGCGTGGCCAAACGGCTCGCCAGAGCCCCCTGCTGGAGACAGGAAACGAGACAAAAATATCAACTTTATGTGGGGATACGCGGTCCCTCGCATGCTGCACGTTGGGGAGACGGCTTTGGGGAGGCGGCGCGCGTGAGTGCGAGGGCCCGTACATCACTGCTTGCAGTTTTAATTTTGAGCTATTTCTGATTAAATCAGTGTTTATTTTTCAGGAGGTAATTCCAAAAATAGACTGGCTTGAGCTAAATTGACGCTAACCGGTTATTTCTAAACTCTAATGTCGACTGTGGAATATTTTCTCTTGCTTTATTATCTAGGCAACATGAGGAAGTCTAAGTTTAATGGCTGTTTGGGACATTGCAGTAGTTTTATCACCACTTTGCTGGGTTTTTATCATGAAGTCTGAGTTAACATAAAAAGCAAAGAACAAACACATCTCATTTTACAGTTTCAATTAAAGGTGTTAAATAAATCCATCCTGCATTGTGTTTTTCCAGTGGCAGTGTTCTATCAATTCACAGACAGCATGTAATATTTTGTTGTGTAGATGAAATGATTAATTTAATAATGAAAAAATATAAATGATTGAAGTGAATCAATGAATGGACTGAAAACTATCTTTTGTTTTGATAACTTCATTTGCGGTTGACAAACAGGTAACAAATGGCAATATATTCTAACGTGTCAATGCAATATTCAGCATGTTGCAAAATGTTTTAAATCGCATCATATCGTGGGTTAAGTATGGTGATCACATCATATTTCAGGGCTTCTGGTGATTCCCACCCCGAGTTTCATTAACATCAGCGTTAGAAGGCTGTTCTTTACTCTATTTTTTACAGTTTTGATAAGACGGAGGTAGAAAACGCTGGGGTTTTCCAAACCTCCCTCTGGCCTGGTGATGGGGGAGGAAGACTTATAAAATTTCAAAACTGTCTTGTGCCTTTTATCCACAGAGCTCAAGGTTGTACAGTTTAGCCCTGCAGCACTGTGGAGATCTTACTGCCCAAGTTTAGGGATGTTTTTCAGGTGGGAATTTGAACACAGCCAACAGCTGTAAGGGTTAAACTATTCATGTGTGTATCTGTGTGTGTACAAGAACAAGTGCACGTACACACAACTGTGCATTCTCACAAAATATGTCCAAACCTACGCCCTTGGCAGGACGCCCTGTGACTAGTAAACAGATGTTGATATGCTTGAAGTGTGGACTTCCTGTTTGAGCAGAGCATATAAACCCTCCTCCCCGGTATAGTTAATGAAAGCCAGGTGCAGCCTAAGGGCTTAAAGGCTGAGGGGGGAGGGGGGGGGGGAGTCCAGTGACCCGCTGCTGGGCCGGGGGATCCATGCAAAGCAAAACATACAATATATTTAGACTTCCTTTATGAAGTAGAACAACTATACATGACTATAAAGAGACTCAGCTGAACTCTTTTGATTTATGGCTCTAAGTGACAGTTTTGTTGATAGAATTAAGTGATTTATTGACTTTAAGTCCAAAATGGTAATAATAAAAAGGACTTGTCAATAAACTAGATTTGTTTTTACTGACACTGAGTTATCAATTTAGCACACTTTGATATTAGCAGTGCATATACAACATTGTTTCCAAAATGGGGATGCTGTGTAAAATGTAAATGCAAATACCCATGCCGTGTGCACTAATGCATCCCTGTACCATCACAGATGCTGGCTTTAGAACTGAGCTGATAACAAGCTGGATGGTCCCTCTCCTCTTTAACCTGGAGGATGCAGCGTCCATGATTTCCAAACAGAATCTCAGATTGTGATCCATCAGACCTCAGGACTTCACTTCACCTCAGTCCATCTTCAATTATCTCGGTCCAGAGAAGGCAGCGGTGTTTCTGGATCATGTTTCTATCTGGTTTCTTCTTTGGAGAGTTTTAACATCATTTGTGGACGCAGCGATGAACTGTGTTCACAGACGATGGTTTTCACAAGTGTTCCTGAGCCCATGCAGTGATTTCCACTCCAGAATAGTGTGTTTTTAATGCAGTGCTGCCTGAGGGCCCGAAGATCACCACCATCCAATATTGGTTTCCAGCCTTGTCCCTTGTGTTCAGAGATTTCTCCAGATTCTCTGAATCTTTTAATGATATTATGAACCGTAGACGATGAAATCCACTAATTCTTTGTAGTTTTACGTTGAGGAACATTATTCTTAGATTGTTGAACTATTTTCCCAAACAGTCTTTCAGAGTGGTGAACCTCTCCCCATCTTCACTGCTGAGAGACTCTGCCTCTCTGAAATGATATTTTTCTATCCAATCATGTTACTGATCTGTTGCCATGGTAACCTGATTAGTTGTGAGATGTTCCACCAGGTGTTTTTTTTTTTACACAGCTTTTTCAGTCTTTTGTTGACCCTGTCTCAAACTTTTTTTTAAAATATTTTGCTGACATCAAATTCAAAAGGACCATGTATTTTTGATAAAACAGTAACATTTCTCAGTTTCAACGTAATATTTTGTCTTTAGTTTATTTTCTATTAAATATTGGTTTATGTTGTTTGCAAATCATTGCAGTCTGTTTTTTGTTTTTTTACATTACACAGTGTCCCAACCTTTTTTGAAAAAACAGGGTTTTAATTAGGGCCAGAGCACCAAAGGTGCAAAAGCCCTATTGTTAGCCGAGGAATTATTATTCTTTTCTCCTCAAAATTAATTGACTATTTGGAGGCTTTAGATAGATAGATAGATAGATAGATAGATAGATAGATAGATAGATAGATAGATAGATAGATAGATAGATAGATAGATAGATAGATAGTTACTTTATTAGACATTTTTTCGCTTTATCATACTCAAAAACTCATGAAAGTTGGCAATCACGTCTCTCCCGGTGAAAGATTTCTACTCACTGCAACCTATAACTCCACCATCCACAAATAGTCATTCAAATGCGACCAAAATTGCCACAGACATTCTTTGGACAGTAGATATACGTTTTCTGAACTCCGTGAAACACTTCTCCGCCGCGACTTGTTCCTCAGCGCTCAAGATAGTCCAGTGGTCTACGACGCCGCTATACTATGACTTTTTTTTCATCTCAAAAAACAAAACGTAAGGCTATAGTATGACTTTTTTTTGTCCCTTAAGTTTTTTTTAAATTTTTGAGACAAATACATAAATGTCTCAAGCTGGAATCGTATCATCTGACTTTGTCTTCATATTTTAGATGACATATTATACCCTTTTTTTTCATATCCAAAATATGTAAAAAAAAGTCATACATGTCGGCATGTCGTCCAAAAAGTGACCCAAAGCACTTTTGTAAATAGTATGTAGTATATATTATATATTATATATTATATATTATATTATATATAGTAAATAGTATAACCAGGATGATGCGGCTAAGTATGATGTTTGGCCGTGACAGGAAGTTGATGTTTAAGGTCAAACGATGCTCCAAACCTCACGAAACTTTGCACATGCGTCAGGCACCAACTTTCATGAGTTTTTGAAGATGTTAAAGCCGCCAAAATTGATTTTTTTTTTTTTTTTTTTTTAAAGAAGAATAAGGAACGAGATCGAGAATTTTTTTTTAACTGCAAGTGGGAATATGTGGACCCTCGCGTGCTGCACGTCGGGGAGCCGGCATATCACTGCTTGCAGTTTTAATTTGCTTCTATGTTTCCTAATATTAGTTTCCTCTACAAAATCTATCAGGGAGCCACAGTCCCGATCAGCTGCTGCAGAAAATCTATAGAAGCAGAGAAAAACATGGTAAAGACGGGTGGTCGATGAGACGGAGACAGAAGGAGACAGCAGTACCTCGAAGGCCCGGTCCAGCTGGTTCATCTCTCTCAGCTGGTTTCCTTTGGAGAAATGTAGCTCTGCTCTCACAGTCAGATCACTGGGATTCTGCTGCAGGGCCCGGTCCAGAGCATCCAGAGCCTGACACGGACACACAGTCAGTTAGCACACACATGCTGCACATGGACAGACAGCGCCGCGGGTCCTGCTGTATTTCTGGTTCAGAGCAGAATTTGAAGCACCTTCACTTCCTGCCATATTGAAATGAGGTAGCGAGGCTGCAGAGCAACAACAGGAACATCATCATCTATTCCTGCGCTTTATTCAAACTGCAGCGTCAGCTCCATCACAGTTGCACTGACGGACAGCACGGAAAGAACTGAAGAACTGTGACTGTCAACTTGTTGTTTTGTGGCAGGAAGTAGTTCCTCTCTTTGTGTTAGCATTACAGGAGAGTCGAAACAATAATGTCCATCAATACCATTTTATCATACTGTACTCTGGACCTTAGTGGAAACACAGGAGTCCTATTCTGTGTGGAAGTGAAAGACAGATAACACCGGTGCTGATGGTGGTGATGGAGCAGAGCGGTGAGGATGAGTGGCAGCTGCTCGACAAGAAAATGGCCACCGCTCTGCCGGTGATTTGTTTCCACGGCAACTGTTGGAACGGAAGCCGTCTCCTGCAGAGAGTTTATCACTGCTGACTGTGATTGTCTGAACACGTGTGATGTTTTTAGCCTGACCAATGGGCATGAAAGCCCCCCCCCCCACCTCCACACACACACACACACACACACACACACACACACACACACACACACACACACACACACACACACACCTGAGTGTAGTTGCCCCGCTTGCTGTAGATGGCAGACAGGAGGCGGTAACATTCGATGCAGCTGCCCTCTCTGGATATGATGTCCAGGGTCATCTTCTCTGCCTCTTTGGTGCGACCGGCCATGGCTAACACCTGAGCCTGAGTGTGTGCAAGAAGAAACACAGGAAATGTGGTGAATATCCAGGCTGTGGCAGCTTTCCCATAACACACACACACCAAGTTGTCCGGCCTGCCACGTTTCATTGATGTGTGTGATCTTAGAGATCTTATAGAACCATATAATCCCAGCAGAGCACTTCTCTCTCAGTACGCTGGTCTACTTGTGGTTCCTAGAGTTTCCAGAAGTAGAATGGGAGGCGGAGCTTCAGTTTTCAGGCTCCTCCCCTGTGGAACCAGCTCCCAGTTTGTGTTGGAGGGGCAGAAACCCTCTCTAGCTTTAAGATTAGACTCAAAACGTTCCTTCTTGATAAAGCCTATAGTTAGGGCTGGCTCAGGTAGACCTGAACCAACCCTTAGTTATGCTGTTATAGGCCGAGGCTGCTGGAGGACCTCGTTACATGCTGATCTTCTTTTCTTTCCTCCTACTCTTTAACTGACTCATACCTCACCATCTTCTTCTCTCCCATAGTTTCTTCTTATTATCTGTTGTCTCCATTCAGTTCCTTCACTCGTGTACTTTCTGTTCTTTCTTTTCCAGATGTCCCGTCATGGAGCTGCATGTCTCTGCTCTGTGATTGTCGTCTCCACCAACAGTTCTTCTCTTCTATCTCTATGCTGTCCTTTTCTCTCTCTGCTCTCCTCTCACCCCAACTGGTTGAGGCAGATGTTCTCCACCTCTGATCCTGGTTCTGTTAACAGATGCTCCGCCCACCTCTGATCCTGGTTCTGTTGACAGATGCTCCGCCCACCTCTGATCCTGGTTCTGTTAACAGATGCTCCGCCCACCTCTGAATCTGGTTCTGTTAACAGATGCTCCGCCTACCTCTGATCCTGGTTCTGTTAACAGATGCTCCGCTCACCTCTGAGCCTGGTTCTGTTAACAGAAGCTCCGCCCACCTCTGATCCTGGTTCTGTTAACAGATGCTCCGCCCACCTCTGAGCCTGGTTCTGTTAACAGATGCTCCGCTCACCTCTGAGTCTGGTTCTGTTAACAGATGCTCCGCTCACCTCTGAGCCTGGTTCTGTTAACAGAAGCTCCGCCCACCTCTGATCCTGGTTCTGTTGACAGATGCTCCGCTCACCTCTGATCCTGGTTCTGTTAACAGATGCTCCGCTCACCTCTGAGTCTGGTTCTGTTAACAGATGCTCCGCTCACCTCTGAGCCTGGTTCTGTTAACAGATGCTCCGCTCACCTCTGAGTCTGGTTCTGTTAACAGATGCTCCGCTCACCTCTGAGCCTGGTTCTGTTAACAGAAGCTCCGCCCACCTCTGATCCTGGTTCTGTTAACAGATGCTCCGCCCACCTCTGAGCCTGGTTCTGTTAACAGATGCTCCGCTCACCTCTGAGTCTGGTTCTGTTAACAGATGCTCCGCTCACCTCTGAGCCTGGTTCTGTTAACAGAAGCTCCGCCCAACTCTGATCCTGGTTCTGTTAACAGATGCTCCGCCCACCTCTGAGCCTGGTTCTGTTAACAGATGCTCCGCTCACCTCTGATCCTGGTTCTGTTAACAGATGCTCCGCTCACCTCTGAGCCTGGTTCTGTTAACAGAAGCTCCGCCCACCTCTGATCCTGGTTCTGTTGACAGATGCTCCGCCCACCTCTGAGCCTGATTCTGTTAACAGAAGCTCCGCCCACCTCTGATCCTGGTTCTGTTAACAGATGCTCCGCCCACCTCTGAATCTGGTTCTGTTAACAGATGCTCCGCCTACCTCTGATCCTGGTTCTGTTAACAGATGCTCTGATCCTGGTTCTGTTGGAGGTTTCTTCCTGTTAAACAGAGTTTTTCTTCCCTCTATTGGAGGTTTTTCTCCCTTAAAGAGGAGTTTTTTCCCTCCTAGTTTATGTGGGAATTGATGAATTGTTGAATTGTTGGTTTCTCTGTATAATATTGTAAAGTCTTGCTGTAACGACTTTAATGTGTTAAGTGCCATGAAATAACCTAAGTTGTGATTTGGCGCTTTATGAATTGAATTGAATTGAATTGAATTGAATTGAATTGAATTGAATTGAATTGTGTCTCCTCACCAGAGCCAGCCAGATGTCGGTGCTGTCCGGCTGCAGAGCGGCCGCCTCTCTGTACACCTGCAGCGCCTCCTCGTAGCGACCTGTGTTGTAATACAGCGCTCCTAGCGGAGTCAAGATGTCCACCTTCCTCGTCACCTGCAGCGCCCTGCGGGCAGAGGTCAGAGGTCAGGAGGCTGGCTTTCCGTGGAGGTAGTGTAGAACCGTTTGTAGGTTTTAGTCCCAAGCTGCTTAGCCGACTGTGTGTCTGTATACAAACGGTGACCTGGTGACAGAGGCACTACATGCACTGACTAAATAATGCTTTCTACACATAACTGCTGTAAACTTGCAGTTCTTAACCACCCAGAAGGCCTGAAGGGTCCCAGGAGAGTCGTGGGAAGGGTTCAAAATCAAGTTCTATCAAATCATAAAGAGCATACTGTGCATTATTAATGTCCCTTAAAGCTTCCGACTTGCACGAGCTGCTCACATGCACACCATGAACAGAGCAGACCTGAAGTTGTATGACAACATGCTCATCAACCAATCACATCTGTCAGTAATGAGACAACTACACTGATTTATAACCAGATAAAGTGCAGAATTGCAAACATATCTTCTTCTTTCACAGCTCAGAAGTTTTTTTTTATCAAACTTCATCTGTATGTTTAAAACACTGTAGAGATATTGATGTTATCTGTAAATTATCAACTGAAGTAAGACTTTTCTTAACAGTTCATGACTTCTGCTACTGAAATAACAATTGCATTCAGAATTTATCAGGTAAACATCGATTGATTTAGAACTATTACAAGTGGAATCTTAAACCAGGTCAGATTTCACTTCAAAGGAATGCACCAACATTCTGGTAAATGTCAGGTATCATCCATCAGTGATGTCATCCACCATCGGTGATGTCATCATCCATCAGTGAGGTCATCAACCATCAGTGATGTCATCATCCAGCAGTGATGTCATCATTGGTTTGTGAATATTATGAATCCTCCAGTTCAGATTCTGTCCGTCACCATCTTGTTAGTTCGGAGCGGTTTGGAGCAGGAAGTGACCATATTTGGACGAGCTGGGGGAGGAGCCAGCGGTGGATCTGACCAATCTGATCGGAAACCTGACGATACTACGTCCCGCCCACCGATAGCTGTAACCTGACTGCACCACAGGCCTGTCAATCAAACAGACACGCCCCCAAAAACAGGTCTTCTTGAATCTTCTTTTCTAATGAATGAGGGATTATTTTCAGATGGACCTCCAGAAAACTAATAAGAAGGAGTGACTTTAGCTAACAACACCGAGATAACTGATGGACACATTTTATTCACTTTGGATTTGATGAGAGAAGTTGAATGGGAGTCTATGGAGCCGGAGGCTTTTTGGAGCCGACCTCTAGTGGCACTCGCTGGTATTGCAGCTAAACACACTTCTGGATCAGAACCATTTTACAGACCTGAAGCGACGAACTCTTTTATAAACAGTCTGTGGTTAAATGGACTTGTTTGCTTTCTTGTCAGGAGTTTGATGTCAATAATCTGTCAAATTTAATTTAGTTTCTGAGCATTCAGAGCACAAGAAGGTCCCTAACCAACA
>NW_027185352.1:1003096-1018096 GCF_022577435.1 Embiotoca jacksoni | reverse complement strand
AAAGTACTGCCAACTTTGCACCAGTATGTGAACTGCCCCACCCGGAACAATAAAACTCTGGACCTACTGTATGCTAATGCCATGGATGCATACAGTACTACTGCCCTTCCCCCCCCTTGGTAGATCAGACCACAACCTGGTCCTGCTGACTCCCAAGTATGTTCCTCTGGTGCAGAGGCAGCCTGTAACCACCAGGACTGTGAGGAGGTGGACACAGGAGGCTAAAGATGCCCTGCAGGACTGCTTTGAGTCCACGGACTGGGATGTGCTGTGTGGACCACATGGGGAGGACATCAACAGCAGGACGGACTGTATCACAGAATACATCAAATTCTGTGAACACACCACCGTACCATCCCGGACTGTAAAATGCTTCCCCAACAATAAACCGTGGATCACCAGTAACCTGAAAGTTCTTCTTAATAAGAAGAAAGCAGCCTTCAGGTCTGGGGACAGGGACGAGCTCAGGAGAGTGCAGCGCCACCTGAAGGAGAAGATGAGGGAGTGCAAGGACTCCTACAGGAGGAAGCTGGAGGCCAAACTCCAGCAGAACAACGTGAGGGAGGAGTGGACCGGTATGAAGATTACTGGGTTCAAGGGGAGAGAGAGACAACCAGGGGGAACCTGGAGAGGAACAACCAGGGGGAACCTGGAGAGGAACAACCGGGGGGAACCAAGAGAGGAAAAACCAGGGGGAACCTGGAGAGGAACAATCAGGGGGAACCTGGAGAGGAACAACCGGGGGGAACCAAGAGAGGAACAACCAGGGGGAACCTGGAGAGGAACAACCAGGGGGAACCAAGAGAGGAACAACTGGGGGGAACCTGGAGAGGTCCAATGAACTAAATTGTTTCTTCAACAGGTTTAGTTCACCACCCTCATCTGTCTCCTCCACACCTTACACCTCCCAAACACCTCTGCTGCCTCCCCCCTCCCCCCTCTGTCCTCCCTGGTGAGCTGCATGGACACAGAGCCCTCACCTTCAAAGGGCTCTTCCTCCATCGATGCCATGACCCCACCCCCCACCCCCCTCTCTGTGACGACTGGCCAGGTTAGGAGACAGCTGGAGAGACTCCACCAGCGCAAGGCTGCAGGACCTGATGGCATCAGCCCCGGGGTCCTGAAGACCTGCGTCGTCCAGCTGGCTGAAGTCCTACAACACCTCTTCAACCTGAGCCTGAAGCAGGAGGAAGTCCCGGTGCTGTGGAAGACGTCCTGCCTGGTTCCAGTCCCTAAGAAGACGACTCCATCCGGCCTCAACGACTACCGACCGGTTGCCCTCACATCTCATGTGATGAAGGTGCTGGAGAGGCTGGTCTTGGCCCACCTCAGGCCGCTGGTGAAATCTTCTCTGGACCCTCTGCAATTTGTGTACCAGCCTCATGTGGGAGTGGACGATGCCATCATCTACCTGCTGCAACGAGCTCAGTCTCACCTGGATGGAACCGGTGAATCTGTGAGAATCACTTTCTTTGATTTCTCCAGTGCATTTAACACCATCCAACCACTGCTGCTGAATGAGAAGCTGCGGGTGGTGGGGGTGGAGGGGGGGTGGACACGTCCACCGTCTCCTGGATCACTGACTACCTGACAGGCAGACCACAGTTTGTCCGTCTGGGCAGTGTGCTGTCTGATACGGTGGTCAGTGGTACTGGAGCTCCTCAGGGAACTGTTCTGTCCCCCTTCCTGTTCACCTTATACACCACTGACTTCCAGTACAACTCAGAGTCAAGACATCTGCAGAAGTTCTCTGATGACTCTGCAGTGGTAGGATGTATAAGGGATGGACGGGAGGAGGAGTACAGTGGACGGTGTATAAGGGATGGACGGGAGGAGGAGTCAGTGGACGGTGTATAAGGGATGGACGGGAGGAGGAGTCAGTGGTCGGTGTATAAGGGATGGACGGGAGGAGGAGTCAGTGGTCGGTGTATAAGGGATGGACGGGAGGAGGAGTCAGTGGACGGTGTATAAGGGATGGACGGGAGGAGGAGTACAGGGCAGTAGTGGAGGACTTTGTGGAGTGGGCTGGTAGAAATCACCTCCTCCTGAACGTGGCCAAGACCAGAGAGATGGTGGTTGACTTCAGGAGGAAGACGACGGCTCCACAACCGCTGAGAGTTCTGGGAGAGGAGGTGGACATGGTGGAGGAGTACAAGTACCTGGTGTCTCCATGACAACAGACTGAACTGGAAGACCAACATCAACGCTGTCTACAAGAAGGGGATGAGTCGACTCTTTTTCTTGAGGAAACTTCGATCCTTCAATGTGTGCAGCGAGATGTTGGAGATGTTCTACCATCTGTTGTGGACAGTGAACTGTACTTCTAGTGGTCTGCTGGGGGAGCAGCATTGGAGCCGGAGACACCAACAGACTTAACAAACTGGTTAAGAAGGCCGGCTCCATCATCGGCTACAAACTGGACAGTCTGGAAAAGGTGGTGGAGAGGAGGACGCTGAACAAACTATTATCCATATTGGATAATCCTGACCACCCTCTCCACCTGCTGCAGGGATAGAGGAGGACGTTCTCCAAAAGACTCCTCCAGCTCTGCTGTCACAAGGACAGATACAGGAGATCATTCCTGATACAGGAGATCATTCCTGATACAGGAGATCATTCCAGATATAGGAGATCATTCCTGATACAGGAGATCATTCCAGATAAAGGAGATCATTCCTGATACAGGAGATCATTCCAGATACAGGAGATCATTCCAGATACAGGAGATCATTCCTGATACAGGAGATCATTCCAGATAAAGGAGATCATTCCTGATACAGGAGATCATTCCAGATACAGGAGATCATTCCTGATACAGGAGATCATTCCAGATACAGGAGATCATTCCTGATACAGGAGATCATTCCAGATACAGGAGATCATTCCAGATACAGGAGATCATTCCAGATACAGGAGATCATTCCAGATACAGGAGATCATTCCAGATACAGGAGATCATTCCTGCCCACTGCAATAAGACTGTACAATAACTCACCTCTGGCAAAATCCATCATAGTACAATAACACTGTTGACTGTGTTTCTTGGTTTGTTTGTATATAATATATGTAGATATATACTGTACTGTATATATATATATATATGTATATATATATATATATATATATACATATATATATATATATGTTGACTGTGTTTCTTGGTTTGTTTGTATATAATATATATAGATATATAATGTACTGTATATACTGTGCATTTTATATTTTATATTTTTTACTGCTATTTTATTGCTTTTCTATTATTCTATTCTATTCTATTCTATTCTATTCTATTATTTTATTCTATTATTTCTATTACTATCTTATTGCTTCTGTATGCTGCTGTCGCGAAAAAAATTTCCCCTCGGGGATTAATAAAGTAACTACCTAACCTACCTACCTATGTAATGACAACATGTTGGGAGGATTGTGTCACCTGCTTCACGCTTTATTCTCTAATCTGACCTTGACGTGTTTCTGAGAGGGATCATTAACTCTCCTCCGTCTTCACATCTTGTTTTTCAGTCACAAACTGACGGGAGCTGTTTCTTCTGGTTGGATCATTTTAAGGGAAAATAATACTTTTTTAGAAACAGTAAAGTGCTGCTGGAACATGACGGCAGCCTCCAGCTGGGAGGGCTGCTGCCAGTTTGTGGAGTTTTTTTGGAGAGTTGGAAAACAGACTTTCCTCTGGAAACTGCTCCACGGTTCCAAACACCCCGATCAGATGTAGCAGCGGTGAGCAGCGTCCTCAGCTTCAGTCACAGCTCACAGGAAGCATCTCTTTGTTGTGTGAGTAAAAGCGTGTCAGCGTGCATCACGTCTCTAACAGCCTCTCAGAGTGAGTGTCTTACTTCAGCAGGTTTCCCAGGTTGAACAGAGCCCGGTTGTGCTGAGGGTTGGTGTCCAGCGCCTTCCTGTAGTAACGCTCCGCCTCCTCAGGGCTGCGAGTCAGAGTGCCCAGGTTGTTCATGGCGCTGGCGTGACGGGGGTATAACCTGAACACAGGACACCTTTTATTGTCTATTTGTTCATTTGAAACAAGAACAAATTTGAATTCTAAACTGTAATAACATAATGCAACTTTACTGTCATCATTACATTACATTTCATTTATCTGACTCTTTTATCCAAAGCGACTTACAATAAGTTCATTTCAACCATGAGGGTTCAAACCAGAACAACAAGAATCAAGAAAATATAATTTCTTCCAGAAAGCCAAACTACAAAGTTCTATCAGTAAGTTCTATTTTAAGATACTAAAGTTCTACTGTTCAAGGTAAAGTCTGAAGAGGTGTGTTTTTAGTTTGCGTACATTACATTATATTAAACATCAAACCATCGAATCATTTAAACAGTATTTAAGAGGAGATATGATTTATAGGACATGAAGACCTGGAGAATCATGAGGAGGAAGAAATAATAACACAAGATAAGATAATATACAAATAAGTATGCATCATATTGTACAACCTTGTTTACAAAAATATAGTGACGTTGTGTAAAATGTAAATAAAAACTGAATATGATGATTTGTAAGTCATGTAAACTCATGTTTAATTGAAGATAGACCAAAGACAACATATCAGATGTTGAAACTGAGAAATGTTATTGTTTTATAAAAGATGACATGCTCATTTTGAAATTGATGGCAGCATCATTGTCCAAGAAAAAATGTGTAACAAGCATCAACTGTTCAAATGTGTACACTATGACTCCAGCAAAGGTTAGATGTTTGCAGTTTTAAAAAGACTTTTAAATAAAACAACCTGAATTCTTAATCTTAAAAAATGATGCATCTGTGCTGGAACCAAACACGTTTAGTCAGAAGGTCGTTTCAGAGAAGGAGAGTTGTGTGAAAGGTGTGTTGTTCTGTTTTAGACTCGTTCAGCTCATTGTTTGATCTGCCAGCATGTTTTAGAGAGAAGAACCTCAAAACCACCGCTGAGCACCAAACAGCACAGCGACACAGTTAGAGAGCAGCTGGTAAAAATACAACTTAATGAAGTATAAATACGTCAGATGTGTCATCGTTTTCTTACTATGTCACCAAAAACCTCCCAGTTTATGCAGTTTTAAAGTTCAGCTGCGAACCAAATGTAAACTGAACATTTCAAACCAAAAGTCAAAACTCAGGACTGAAACCTCCTAAAACTGCTGAAGTTCCTTCACCACAACACCTCCGACAGGAAGACGTAGAGATGGTCGGGATGTTTCTCACGTGTATCTGATGTTAGATCAGAGTCCAGGTGTAATGATGTGGAGACATCAGTTGGGCTGTTTAATGAACTTCTCTGAGACATTCTGCCACAAAGAATTCATCTTTTCATAAATGCTTCGACTGAAACTGCTCTGCTTCTATATCTCTACCTCTTAGGCAGATAATTACTAATGTAACTTATTTCTTATCATTTCTATGCTGATGACATTCAGTTACGTGAAGCTACTTTGCTGACGTTTACTGTTTTATAAAGTTAATGATTTAAATAATTGTTTGATGGCCATCAAGCTTTGGTTGACTGATAATTTCCTAAAGTTAAATACAAATCAGGTTGATGGCAGCGGTGGAAGAGTTTCAGCACACAACATACAGCATAAGAAGGTCAATGCTGATTGGTTAGAGACACTTTATGTCACAGTGAATCTGGGTCTGATTAAACCTGACTGTGTAGATCCTGCAAAATCTGAAATATTTCTTCTTCATTTTACAGCTCAGAACTTCTTGTGGTTTTAAATGTTTCTAAATCCTCAGACTTTTTAATTACCTTTATTTTATTTATTTAGTTTTCATATTTTACCTTTGCATGAAAGGTTTACATGAAAATATGACACATTTGTGAAGTGGTCTCAGACTTTTGGATGGTATATGGTCAACAACACATAAACTGGCCTTTTATTCATACGTTACATGAAAAATTAAATTATTATTATTAAAGTAAACCAAGCAGCTGTTCCTGCTAACCTTTATAAAATTATATTATGCATTTAATTTGGCTTGTTCAAAAGAAACGTGAGTATTTTACTTTTGCAAAGAGTCAGCGACTCATCTGGATGATTACTAACATGAAGAGCTGAAGCAGAATGAAGCAGTTATATTTTTATTTTCTGATAATGGACACATCATCTTGGCTTGAAGCTCGTCTACAGCAGTAGGCCGACTCTCTTCTTCCAGAGGGAAGAACATCATGTTGATTGGAATAAGTGGCTTGTCTCAGTGATAAGGATAATCTCCAGAGTAAATGGTGCAGATAAATCAGCCGAGAGTGAAGCTGCAGCCAGCAGCCTCTCCGCTGACATTTACTGCTGCTCTCCATCACCGCCACAAAAGACCTCCCTGTAATTGAAATACACTTTTATAGTTAGAGCCCATAATGGTGACACGAGCCTGACAGGACACCAGAGGCAGCGATGCACTTTTCTGTCGCTACGGTAACCCAGTTCCATGTGCTCATGGTGTTTCAGGAGCAGAATAAGGAACCAGCAATGAACAATTCACTGAGAGCTGCTTCATCAGCAGTCTGCAGAGCTGAGAGACCAGAGGAGGATCCACAACCTTCACAACCAGGTTTCCATGTCCTCTTCCTGCAGACCAACAGTTAAACTTAATGTAATGTAACGTATGTAATGTTTACTACTCCAGGAAGTAGTCCGACCCTTATCAACCACCTAGCAACAGAGAGGATTTCTATTCTCCACCTGAATTTTAGCACCGTGTCGTGTGTTAAAACCAAACCGGTCCAGCTAGCCGCCGCCAGGATTTGAAAATGCGTGACGATTCGTGGAGTTACGGTACGGGTGCTCGGAGCGACCAAAAAGGACCAAAAGAGACCCGACTTTACCAAATGGGTCATCCATCAGTGATGTCATCAACCATCAGTGAGGTCATCACCCATCAGTGATGTCATCATCCATCAGTGATGTCATCGTTGGTTTGTGAACATTATGAATCCTCCAGTTCAGATTCTGTCCGTCACCATCTTGTTAGTTCGGAGCGGTTTGGAGCAGGAAGTGACCATATTTGGACGAGCTGGGGGAGGAGCCAGCGGTGGATCTGACCAATCTGATCGGAAACCTGACGATACTACGTCCCGCCCACCGATAGCTGTAACCTGACTGCACCACAGGCCTGTCAATCAAACAGACACGCCCCCAAAAACAGGTCTTCTTGAATCTTCTTTTCTAATGAATGAGGGATTATTTTCAGATGGACCTCCAGAAAACTAATAAGAAGGAGTGACTTTAGCTAACAACACCGAGATAACTGATGGACACATTTTATTCACTTTGGATTTGATGAGAGAAGTTGAATGGGAGTCTATGGAGCCGGAGGCTTTTTGGAGCCGACCTCTAGTGGCACTCGCTGGTATTGCAGCTGAAGACACTTCTGGATCAGAACCATTTTACAGACCTGAAGCTACGAACACTTTTATAAACAGTCTGTAGTTTTATATCCAGTCTGTAGTTTTATATCCAGTCTGTAGTTTTATATCTAGTCTGTAATTTTATATCCAGTCTGTAGTTTTATATCTAGTCTGTAATTTTATATCCAGTCTGTAGTTTTATATCTAGTCTGTATTTTTATATCCAGTCTGTAGTTTTATATCCAGTCTGTAGTTTTATATCCAGTCAGACTTCTTGTTCTCAAAATGTTGTTGCACAACCAAAACATTGTGTCTCCATCTTTTGTCCGACCTGAGTTAAGCAGCTGTAAAAGTGTTTTCATATTCACTCTCTGCAGTGAAAACGTCTGATCACAGCTCCAATCTCACAACTCATTTACATCAACTCAACACGAGTTCATAAACCCAACGTGTCTCACTCAGTTTGAAACTATTGTGACATTTAAAGCTCATCTAGTGATATACGTATGCATGCATACATGCAGATATTGTTCCAATCTCTCTCAGTGTTGATGTATCTGGACGTTTGGTGTTAATCCAAATATCTGAAGACATGCATCTGACATGACAACATCATACACAACTGATATCGTGTCAATCTGCCTCAGCTTATTTTTTTTCTAAGTTCGACTTTTAAATTTCTCTGTGAACCCACAGATCTTGTTTTCATCTTCTCAGGTGGAGTCTGATTGATTCTCCTTCAGTCTTTTTTCGCTGCAGAGTAGATTTACCTTCAGTATTTCTGAAGAATCTACACACGGTCTCCATCCTGTCTGAGTGTCTCCTGCTGTTAGAGTCAGTCTGCTCTGCAGAACGTCAACAGGAACCTGATAGAACTGTTCTACTAGAACACATACAGGTAGCTTCAGTTCTCACCTGAGGGCGGTGGTGTAGTGGTGGATGGCCTCCTGGTGACGGCCGCTGTCCTTCAGGAAGTTGGCGTAGTTGTAGTGAACTTTGGCGTTGTGAGGCAGAGTCTGGATACCAGAGCTGTAACGAGGAGGGAGAGGAGAGGAGAGGAGAGGAGAGGAGAGGAGAGGAGAGTGGGGGAGGGGAAGGAGGAGGCATGAGGTCAGTTTAAAGAAGACCTTCACTTTTCCATCACTTCAGAGAACTGACAGAACCTGACAGAAACCAGGTGTTGGACACTTTCCACCCTAAAGGGTCGCCATCTTGTCTCCGTAGAGGAAGGGGCGGGGCCACCGACGTAAAGGATTTTCAAATTAAAGCGTGTGAGGAAGCTGCAGCTGTTCCTGAAAACAAAGTGTTTCTTCTCCACTGCTGCTGCTGGACAGAAGAATCAGTGTGTTTATTGAGTGTTAAACAGAGGACACAAAAACACACTGAATTCTGGGTAAAATAATTAAAGCTGTAGATATTTTGGAGGGTGATGTGGTCACATGATGAGGTCACTTCCTGTCAGTCCAGAACAGCAGTGATCTGAAACAACACGACTGTCATGGAAGAGATCTTTTAGTGAGTGTACTGAGGGAAGGATGTCTTCTGGAACACAACATCTGTGTTGTCACGATGTGACTTTGTACATGTATTCATGTCACACAGCAGAAACAACACAAGTACACACACTCACCGAAAGAGCGCCTCCCTGGAGAGCCACACGTTGTTCTGCTGGACGGTCTTCCAGGAGAAGAGCAGCAGCAACAGCAGCATGGACACACTGAGGACTGTGGTGCCCCACCGGCCCACCACCGAACACAACCGGCCCAGACCGTGAGCCACCAGGATGCAGTAACCCATACTGCAAGAGAAGAGGGGGCGGAGTCAGGGAAGAGGAGGGAAAGAAAAGGGTTATCTCTGAGCTCCTCTCCAAGTGTCTCTGCAGTCTTACATCCTGTCAGAGTCGCTGTCATCACTCCTCTTTGGAGCTGCCTACATGACGTGATGCCCCCTGATGGTGCCTTCCACCCAGCTGGGTGGCTTCCCATAAAAGCACAACATCTTTTCCAGATGCTGTGACCATGTGATCACATGATAAAAACTGTAAATGTTCTGCAGAGTGTTTGTGTGTCAGACTGCTTACAGCGAGCAGGTTTTGCTCCACTTTCTCTACACTGATGCATAGTTTCCATCCAAGTGCACCGAAATAGTGCGCCACAACAGGAACAAAAGGAAGGAAGAATATCAAAGAAGGCTTGGACTGGCATGAGTTAGAGATGATAATGAGGCTGAAAGATTAGAGGAGAGCTGAGTGAAGAGAGACGCTGGGAAACAGAGAGAAGAGGAAGTGAGGAGTTCTCAGATTCTGCTCGCTGACTTACACCTGGATGTTAAACTGAGGTCAAACAGGAGAATAAAAAATCGATCATCACAGAGAAACACTTCACATTCCTGCAAAGTTAGTTACTGGTTGTTGGATGGTGGTGATTGGCAGCAAAAGACAACAAGACACCAACCAGGACTGCTTTAATGACGTGTGTGTTAGCTGAGACTCCAGCAGGCCACGTGGTTCCATATTGACTGATACACCAGACAAATCAATTCAAATCACATGACATCATACTTTTAATAGTCACTTAAATTATGTTTGTTGATATTGTATTCCATGTTGCATCAACCAGCAACAAGGTCACCCGTTGGTTTGTGAACGTTATGAAGCCTCCAGTTCAGATTCTGTCCGTCACCATCTTTGATAGTTCGGGGCGGAAAAAAGATATCTGATGAACAAAGACCCTCCGCTCTGCTTCTACCAATCAGCTTGTTGCTCCTCACTGAGTTAAACACTCTACTAAATCACGACTGTTTGCTGTCCTGTCTCCTAAATGGTAGAATGAGCTCCCCACCGACATCAGGACAGCAGAAACTCTGAACATCTTCCACCACAAACTAAAAACACACCTCTTCCTCCTTCACCTTGAACAGTAGAACTTTAGTATCTTAAAATAGAACTTACTGATAGAACTTTGTAGTTTGGCTTTCTGAAAGAAATTGTATTTTCTTGATTCTTGTTGTTCTGGTTTTGAACCCTCATGGTTGAAATGAACTTATTGTAAGTCTTTGGATAAAAGAGTCAGATAAATGAAATGTAATGTAATGTAATGAACAAAGATATCTGATGAACAAAGATATCCATGGACTCGTGTTTTTAACATTTTACCACCGCGTCATGTCTTGCAAGATGTGATGTCATGATGATTTGTTCCAAATGTTCAGTTGACCAATCAGATCTCTGGGGCGGAGCTACTGGTTGTACAAGTCAGATTGAAGGAGGGTTGTTCAGGACAAGTTAACACATGTTGGTACATTCAGACAGACCTACAAGTTACTGAGCATCTCATTGGCAGACAATGTTCTCTAAACCCTCTTTGGACTGTGATTCTGGTCAATTAGTCTTCATCCCCTCAAAGGTGAGCAGTGTAAGGACAATGCGCAGTCATGGTCAGGAAGTTCAACCAATTTGTTCAGAAGAAGACAGAAGTGAGAGTCAGTTAATCATTCTGATGTTAAGAAACAAACTAGAGTGAACATGCTCCTTTTCAGCTGAGAAGGATGGAATCAAATACTCTGAAGAGAACTGTTAGTGAGGATATGTGCAGTGGCGGTCCACCACGTCATCAATAAGAACAGCTCTGTATTATATCTGCGAATATCTGAGAAAACAAAGTATTGACTCTCATTAATATGTCTTTTGGTCTTTTGACATGACAGCACGGAAGAAGTGAGTCAGTAGTAATTGAACTTCTCCTCCTGGTTTTTAGTCTTTATTGACCAAAACAAGAACCACCTGATGATTTACTGAGGGCGTCGTAATGAAATTAGAATATAATGTGATCCTTCAGAGTGCAAACAAAAGCACCTGGATGGAAATATAAAAACTACTTCACGGTAATAGAACAGTTTCTGGTGCCTTGCAGCCCTCTTTCTTGCTCTCTTCATTCCATCCCTGCACATCTTCATCCTCTAAAGTGGCAGTTGGACGTTAACCCGCTCCGACACCTCGCTGCCTCCCTGTGGTCTCCACAGTGTGTCCTGTCACACACTGTGTGCAGCCATCAGTCATTCTGTCTCTCAGTAGTTACAACATGCTTCTAGGTTTGTTGTTTTGTTTGTTTTTGCCTCAGTGGTTCATACAGAGGAACACTAGGGAAAAATCTTGGGACCTAATCATATAAATAACTATTTATGTTGTAATTATGAGAAAAACTCAGTGATTGGAATTGTGTGTAAGATTCTTTTCGATATCTAAGTAATTTAGTGATATTTGTCATCCAATAGTGACAGGTTCTGGTAAAAAATAGTTCTGTGTACATAATTTTCCAAACAATAATAGGCTAAAATAACAAGGCTCATGTTGGAGCCCACAGTGCAACTCACTGTATCCATGGTAACACTCTGATGCGCTCAGGCAGCGGGGAAGTTCCCATTTGGTAGCCTCACACTTCCCAGTTGAGAGCGTTCACATGACAACAACAAAGAGGCAACATGGCAGCCTGCAGGAGATCTGCTTTATCTGATGTCTGAATACAGAAGAGTTACAAACAACCTCGTCATCACACATGTAGACCATTGCAGGGACGAAACAGACTTCAGAAGATCATTATTATTTGTACACGACATTTCTACATGTCGTTTTTAGCAGATAACGATTAAAACATCCAACAAAGTAACGGCAACACAGTAATGGCAACACAGTCATGGCAACACAGTAACGGCAACAAAGTGACGGCAACAAACTACAGGCAACAAAGTAACGGGATCAAAGTAACGGCAACAAAGTGACAGGATCAAAGTAACGGCAACAAACTAAAGACAACAAAGTGATGGCAACACAGTAACGGCAACAAAGTAATGGCAACAAAGTAACGGCAACAAAGTAATGTCTACAAAGTAACGTCCATGTTGGAGGACTGTTACCGTTGTTTCATTCATACTATCATTTAACAGCACAACACTCTCCTCTAACTAATACGACCTTAATTAACCATGAAGTGACTTATTTTTACACTGAGCATGTACATATATCAGATGATGCCGTGGTCAAGTTTAAGGAAGCAGTTACATGTTTATCCTCTTCGATGCCATGTGTTAAAGCAGTGGAAGACATCTACGTTGATCTTAGTCCCACACAAGTGGATCATCTGGTAGAAAACACTGCAGTATCTCTGCTACAACTCTAGATGATGTCGCCCCTCTGAAGAAGAGAGTCATGAACCAGAGGAAGTTGTCTCCATGGTACAACTCAGAACTACGCTCTGCTAGGCAGCGACTAGAAAGATGGAAAGGAAATGGAGATCCACTAATTTAGAAGAATTTCACCTGCTTGGAAGGATAGTCTAATATTATATAAGAAAGCTCTTCGTAAGGCCAGAACTTTATATTATTCATCATTAATAGAGGACAACAAGAACAACCCCAGGTTTCTTTTCATCACTGCAGCAGGCTGACAAAGAGTCCCAGTTCTGTTGAGCCCTCTATTCCTTCAGCTCTCAGCAGTAATGACTTCATTAACTTCTTTACTAATAAAATTCTTACTATCAGGGAGAGAATCGGGCCGACCCTTCCTGCCACCATCACTGATGTGTTGCTAAGCAACAGCAGCCCTGAAAGCAACTGTAGGACCAGATGTAAACTTGGAACATTTCTCTCCTGTTGAGCTCTCTGAGTTAACTAGAATTATTTCTTCATCTGGATCCTCTAGCTGTCTGTTAGATCTCATCCCAACTAAACTTTTGAAGGAAGTCTTCCCTTTAATTAGTACTTCCATATTAGATCAGATCAACCTATCTATTGTAACCGGCTATGTACCGCAGGCTTTTAAAGTGGCTGTAATTAAACCTTTATTTAAAAAGCTGACTCTTGATCAGCTGTTTTAGGAAACTACAGACCAATTTACAACCTGACGTTTATTTCTAAAATCCTTGAAAAAGTTGTTTCAAATCAACTTTGTGATCATTTACAAAGGAAAGATCTGTTTGAAGATGTTCAGTCAGGCTTTAGAGTTCATCATAGCACAGAAACAGCTCTGGTGAAAGTTACGAACGACCTTTTATTAGCCTCAGATAATGGACTCGTCTCTGTACTTGTTCTTCTGGACCTCAGTGCTGCATTTGATACGATTGATCATACGATCTTATTACAGAGATTAGAAGACGTTACGAGGATTAAAGGAACTGCATTAGACTGGTTCAAATCCTACTTATCAGATAGATTCCAGTTTGTTCATGTAAACAATGAGTCTTCCAGACAAACAAGAGTTAGTTATGGAGTTCCACAAGGCTCAGTGTCAGGCCCAATACTTTTTACTTTGTACATGCTTCCATTAGGAGATGTCATCAGGAAGCACTGCATCAACTTCCATTGTTATGCAGATGACACTCAGCTATATCTTTCTATAAAACCAGATGAAACTAATCAGTTAGTAAAACTTGAAGCCTGTCTAAAAGACATAAAGGCCTGGATGACCAAAAACTTCCTGCTTCTAAATTCAGACAAAACAGAAGTTCTTGTACTTGGTCCTAAACACCTCAGAAACTCTTTCTGTAATCACTTAGTTACTCTAGATGACGTTGTCTTGGCCTCTAGCAAAACTGTGAGGAACCTTGGAGTCATCTTTGATGAGGATTTGTCCTTTAGACACCATATAAAGCAAATCTCCAGAACTGCCTTCTTTCATCTACGTAATATGAATAAAATCAGGAAAATCCTTCCTCAGCGTGACGCAGAAAAACTCATTCATGCATTTGTTACTTCTAGACTAGATTATTGTAATTCCTTGTTGTTAGGATGTCCAAATTACTCATTAAAAACCTGCAGCTGATCCAAAATGCTGCAGCAAGAGTACTGACGGGATTTAACAAGAGAGATCATATTTCTCTAGTTTTATCTTCTCTTCACTGGCTTCCTGTGAAATCAAGAATAGAATTTAAAATTCTCTTGATGACTTACAAAGCTCTACATGACCAGGCTCCATCATATCTTAGAGATCTTATAGAACCATATAATCCTAGCAGAGCACTTCTCTCTCAGTACGTTGGTCTACTTGTGGTTCCTAGAGTTTCCAGAAGTAGAATGGGAGGCGGAGCTTCAGTTTTCAGGCTCCTCCCCTGTGGAACCAGCTCCCAGTTTGTGTTGGAGGGGCAGAAACCCTCTCTAGCTTTAAGATTAGACTCAAAACGTTCCTTCTTGATAAAGCCTATAGTTAGAGCTGGCTCAGGTAGACCTGAACCAACCCTTAGTTATGCTGTTATAGGCCGAGGCTGCTGGAGGACCTCGTTACATGCTGAGCTTCTTTTCTTTCCTCCTACTCTTTAACTGACTCATACCTCACCATCTTCTTCTCTCCCATAGTTTCTTCTTATTATCTGTTGTCTCCATTCAGTTCCTTCACTCGTGTAGTTTCTGTTCTTTCTTTTCCAGATGTCCCGTCATGGAGCTGCATGTCTCTGCTCTGTGATTGTCGTCTCCACCAACAGTTCTTCTCTTCTATCTCTATGCTGTCCTTTTCTCTCTCTGCTCTCCTCTCACTCCAACCGGTCGAGGCAGATGCTCCGCCCACCTCTGATCCTGGTTCTGTTAACAGATGCTCCGCCCACCTCTGAGCCTGGTTCTGTTAACAGATGCTCCGCCCACCTCTGAGCCTGGTTCT
>NW_027185352.1:940596-998096 GCF_022577435.1 Embiotoca jacksoni | reverse complement strand
AATTGGTATAACCCAAACAGAGTGGAGAAGGCCGTTTTCTCCTTGGACTCTGGCGAGAGAGGAATCTGCCAGTAGCCCTTGGTTAAATCCAGTGTCGTGAAGAAACGTGCAGTGCCCAGCTGGTCCAGGAGTTCGTTGACCCGGGGCATTGGGTACGCATCAAATCGTGACACATCATTCACCCTGCGATAGTCCACACAGAACCAAATAGATCCATCCTTCTTGACAACAAGAACAATGCACCAGGCACTGTTTGACTCTTCTATTACCCCCATCTCCAGCATAGCAGCCAATTCTCTCTGAACAATTGTTCTCTTGTGTTCAGGTAGCCTGTAGGGTTGCGACCACACCGTCACGCACGGAGACGTCTCAATGTTGTACACTATGAGGTTCGTGCGTCCTGGAAGGAGAGAGAACACATCAGAAAACTGCTTCTGCAACTGGGCAACGTCTGTTCTCGGAGTCCCAGAGAGATGGGCGTCGAAAGGGAGCGAGGCAGGATTGGTGGACTTTGGAACCTCTGGCCCCAGCTCCTCTCTCAGATACCGCAGACACCAGAGAAACAGACTCCGCCTCTCTCCATGCTTTTAAGAGGTTGAGGTGGTAGAGCTGTGTAGCTCCGCCCCTGTCAGACCGAACCACTTCATAGTCGACGTCCCCTACTCGCCCTGTGACCACAAAGGGCCCTTGCCACTTGGCGAGGGGTTTCGAGCTGGAAGAAGGAAGCAACACAAGTACCTTTTCTCCCGGTGTGAATTGCCTCAGCTTGGCCCCTCTGTTGTACAGCCATTGTTGACGCTCCTGGGCCTGGAGCAAATTCTCACGTGACATTTGACCCAGTGTGTGGAGTTTTGCTCGCAGGTCCAGGACGTATTGAATTTCATTTTTGCCGGGGCTCGGACCTTCCTCCCAGTTTTCCTTAAGCAGGTCGAGCACCCCTCGTGGTTTCCTGCCAAACAGCAGTTCAAAGGGAGAAAATCCCGTCGAGGCCTGGGGGACCTCCCGCACTGCAAACAACAGAGGATCAAGCCATTTATCCTAATTACGTTCATCGTCGTGTATAAATTTACGAATCATGGATTTTAAAGTCTTATTCAGATGCTCCAGAAGACCGTCAGTCTGTGGGTGATAAACACTGGTCCGAATAGACTTAATGCCCAGTAATCCATAAAGTTCTCCGTGTTCGTGACATGAACTGGGTTCCCTGGTCAGTCAGAATCTCTTTCGGGATTCCGACTTGGGAGATGACCTGAAACAGAGCCTGCGCAACACTCTTTGCCGAAATGCTGCACAATGGCACTGCCTCGGGATATCGTGTTGCGTAATCCACCAGGACTAACACAAAGCAATATCCGCGTGCGCTCTGGTGGAATGGCCCGATGAGGTCCATGCCCATACGGTCAAATGGGACCTCCATCAAGGGTAGAGGATGTAAAGGCACCCTTGGAATGACCGGCTGGTTTACCAGCTGACACTCCGGGCAAGATGCACACCAACGGCGCACATCCCCCCGGATGCCCGGCCAGTAAAACCGGGCCATTATCCGGTCCAGAGTTTTCTCATATCCCATGTGGCCAACCATCGGGTTACAGTGAGCCGCCTGGAAAATCATTTCCCGACGGCTTTTCTGCACCAACAACTGGGTGTTTTCTTGACCTGTTTGAGTGTCACGACTCACTCTATACAATCTGTCCCTAATCACTGAAAAGTGCGGGTATGACGGCGCTGCGTCAGGGCGCACCAGCTGACCATCAATTCTAATCACTTGGTCAAAGGCGAAGTGCAGAGTATCATCCCGAGACTGCTCAAGTGGAAAATCCTCCATGGAGCGTAATTTGGGAACCGGTGGAGTCTCCACGGGAGTCTCCGCTGGTTCCCCCTCCCTCTCTGCAGCGACAACCTCGCGTCACCACTGAGCGCAGCACACATCCCGCATGTCCCTGCCGGTTGTGAACGCACCCCTGTACACTGCCCCATTAATTTATGAAACCCGGGCCAATCTGTCCCCAAGATTAGGGGGTGCGTAAGGCGGGAGCTAACCGCAGCCTTCACTTTATGTTTTTTTCCCCCCATATCTAATTTCTACAGCCACCACCGGATAATCGTGAACATCCCCATGCACACACTTAATTCTCACCCACGATGCCTCCACCAATGCCCCGGGCCGAAACAGGCTCTGGTGGATCAGCGACTGCATACAGCCTGAATCCACCATTGCCTGATACGTCGCTCCTGGACCGGGGGAGGGTGTCGGAGGGCCGGCAACCCGAACCGTCTGTCCCGCTTCCATTAACGGACATTCCCTCCGGTAGTGTCCGGGCTGCCCACACCTCCAACACTCCTGCCCTGGCAGTTGAGGAACCTCCTGCAGGTTGGGAAGGGTGCCGGATCCGTGAACCTGGGGGTTGTTTGTGCCTGCAGAGCTGGCAGGGCCCAAGCCACCCCCGGTTGCTGGATCCTCCTCCGCGGCGCAGGAATCGGTCAGGCTGCAGCTGGCGGCCGACTGCCATCCTCCTGCCCGCTGGGATAAACCGCGAGGTGGACCTCGGCAAGGGTGATGGCGGCCTCTAGCGTCGCCGGACGGTGGCAGCGGACCCATGCTGCTGTCCTGGCCGGCAGTCCCTCTGTGAACTGCTCCCCCACAATCTTGTCCACCATCGCCGGCGCTCCTCCGGCGCTCTCCAGCTGCAGCCATCTGGTTGCCGAGTCCCTCAGTCGCTGAGCGAAGGCGAATGGCCGGTCCCCAGCCTAGCCTCCCGGAAGTTCCTCCTGTGGTCCTCCGGGGACAGGCCCAGCCGGTCCATAATGACCCTTTTCACGTCCGTGTGCCGTCATCTGGACTCGGGAGGCAGCCCCAGAGCTGCTGTCAGGAGAGGCAGGAGTCGCACCGCCCACTCTGCCGCCGGCCAGGCACACGCCTTCGCCATCGACTCGAACATGTCCATAAAGGCCTGTACGTCATCCGCCGGCGTCATCTTGTGCATGGCCACCCCGGTGAAGGACTCCGGTCCTGGCGCTGGTGGGGCCGCCGCTGGCCGGGCCGCTAGCTGTTCCCAGGCGCGGGTCTGTCGCTCGGCTTGGGCCTGCAACGCGCCCAGGAGCTGGCGGTTCGCCTCCGCCTGATCGCGCTGCATCGCTGCGATCCCGCCCAGCAGCTGCCCTAATATGACGATCGGCTGCGTCGGCATTCTGCTCTGATGTTCACCTGTGTCCATGGCCCCACGTTGGGTGCCACTGTAGCAAGGTTGGTGCTACCGGGGTCTCTCCTGGACACAGATGACACGCTCAGTCTGGTTTGGGTGTAAAATGCCTTTATTTGCCCGGCCCATACACCAATGTCTTCATGCAGCCGCTTCTCCTCCTCCTCCTCCTCCTCCCTGCTCCCCTTTATAGGGGAGAGCTCATCAGTCCACATCCAGCTCAGCTGTTCTCATCAGTTCGTATTCGGCTCAGCTGTGCTCATTACACCTTCCCGGCACCGTTCCCTGAACCACTCCTCCCACTCTCTACCCCTGCAGCTGAGCTAACCACACCCCACCACCACACAGATTTTCTAAAAAATTGTGATGTCATTTGCAGGTAATGTTTCAGTTATAATAATTATTTTGATTTATTCATTGAACTGAGAGAACCATGGGGCTCAGTTAGAAAAGATGAATAAAAGTGATCTACCTTTCCAGAGCAGGGTTGATGGACATTATATAGAATAATGAATTCATATTTCAGTAGTGACTGTCAACACATATTTGAGTGTCAAGTCTTTTACTTTTAAAGAGATTTCTTATAATAATTTGAAATGAGACTGCGGAGGACATTCAGCAGTGTTCTCATAATGTCTACTGTCTTTACTTGAGGAAGGAGCCATCAGGAGGGGAATAAAATCAAGGTCAGAAGTGTTGCTGTTGATTCATTGATTCTGACTACTGTCTCTTTAAATGACATCATGCAAGTGTCAATCATCCAACTTTGGAAGATTTTATTTTGGAGGTGAGTGAAGGCGAGAGGAGTGAATCTGCCACGACGACTGGTTGGATTTCTTTCTGTTTTTGTCCCACTCGGTCCTTGTTGGTGAATTGTTGCTGCATCTCGATAGGTTCGACAGGAGTTCAGACTCTCACCGGCTTTCTGCTCCGACACTGTTTACAATCTGAGTCTTTAAAAGAATACGTCTATGACTTCAGCATCCGACTCTGATATCTCCAAGCAAACTCTTTAATCTCTCCTTGTTTTAAGAAAACAAATGTGATTGATGGGAAATCAAGAGAAAAAAAACGGAACCTTAAGATAAATGCACTGAAAAAAAAAATATTTCCAGTGTGTGGAGGATTGGGAGGAGAAATGTGATCCAGGAAACCTACTGAGGGTGAATGCAGAAGCCCGACTCACCCGGGCATGTAGAGAACAACACTCACCTGGGCATGTAGAGAACAACACTCACCTGGGCATGTAGAGAACAACACTCACCTGGGCATGTAGAGAACCCGCTCAGCCACGACGAAGCCCACCCTGAAGAAAAGGTTGCTGGCAGGAATGAAGGGAAACACCAGGAACAGCAGCCCCACCAACACCTCCCTGCTGTCCCGCCTCTGTGGAGACAGAGAGACAAACACAGACATGAGACGTGAGACAGGAGAAAATGAGACATAAGATGTGAGACCAGACTGGATAGAAAAGAGTTCGTGGCTTCCAGCTTTAAACAGCATGATGGAACAGTACTTTCATTAGGAATGGTAACACACACACACACACACATACATCACACACACACATACACACACATACATCACAGACACACACACACATACATCACAGACACACACACACACACATACATCACAGACACACACACACACACACATACATCACAGACACACACACATATCACAGACACACAACCACACACACACACACACACACACACACACACCACAGACACACAACCACACATATCACAGACACACACACATATCACAGACACACACACATATCACAGACACAACCACACACAAATCACAGACACACAACCACACACACACATATCACAGACACAACCACACACACACACACATCACAGACACACAACCACACACACACACACACACACACACACACACACACATCACAGACACACAACCACGCACACACATATCACAGACACACAACCACACACACATATCACAGACACACAACCACACACACAAAGAGGAACACCAACACCCTGCTGGTCTGACACCACATCATCACCACCACCATCACCACCACTACCACCATCACCACTGCAGCACCACCATCCAAACACTCAGCTGCTGATGGCCTCATTGACTCATAATGTAGCTGCAGTCATATCACACACAGCGCTGGGATGTGACAGTAGACTGAGAATTACCCACAAACATACTGTAGAGCTCCAATTAGGATTCTGTATGAAGTCATTGTGTACAGATGAACAAATATCAACCCACGTAACCACATTAGTGTTTGGGCTGAAAGACGGTCTCGAGAAACTAATTTACACCGGTGCCAATCACATTAACTTTACGCCTCATGACCCCCCTAAATCCAGTCCAGGTGGGCTTCAGGGTCACGTTTACCTGAAAAACAGGAGATGACTCAGACAACTGACATCCTGAAGCCGTTTCTCTCATTCTGTCAGTTTTTTTGCCCTCAGGTCCTTTTTGTAACATCAATGAAACAATAATGGAAGGAAAAAGGCAGACATTCAGAGCTCGTGGAAGTCAATATTATAGATTCCCTGAAGGGAAACCTCTTTACTGATGGGGATGTTGTCTGTTCATCATTTTAAAGTTGCCGGCCATGAGATCTAGTTCTCATGTTCATGAGTTAAAAACGTATTGAATCCCCTGTAATGTTATGTGGTGGGTGTTTTACCAGGACCCAAATGCAGACTCACAAACTCCGGTATCGGTTCCAAAATACAGTCTTTATTTCAATAAACAGAAACAAACAAAACAAAAGGTGACACCTGCAGTATCCACTTGCTTCCAAGTCAGGAGGGCAACTCAACCGACTGATCCAGAGAGACACGGCTGGCAGGACAGCCTGCAGACCAGCGGACAGGACCGCTGGAAGGAACGGAGTCTATAATCCTCCGAGTCGGGAGGGCAACTCCACCGACTAGTGACTCCGACAGGGAGCTCTGCAGGTGGAACAGAAGCCGGGGGAACGGGAACAGGACGGACGGAGGACTAACTAATGAACCGACCACCAGAGGAGTGCAGGGGCAGGGTACATATAGTCCGGGGAGGTGATCAGGGAGATGCAGCACACCTGCAGGAGGTGATCAGGGGTGAGTGGTTGCAGCTGCTGGGACTGGTGAGGGGCGTGGCCACGGGAGGTGAGGAGAGGAGGACACAGAACAAGCAGACAGGGGACTGAGGGGACACAGGAGGAGAGGAGGGGAGGACGCAGGAGGAGAGGTGATCGGGGGCAAAACAGAGGAAAACTGGACTCCTGACATGTAAAGGCCAAAGCATGACCTCCAGTACAAATAATGAAACGGACACCATCACAGACACTCTGTTGAGGTTTTTACTTCGAACTGCTGGCGACCATCCTCATTGGCGGCCTCAGACTGGTCTCCATTTTTTCTCTCATCCTTCTGATTTTATTATGCTTCATATCTTCTGATCATTTCAAACATACAGTGCACTAACATAAACAATCATCTCACTTTGTTCTTCGACAAACCAACACGGTGAAATGAAAAGTAGTTGAAGTATTCTCAAATACACTCCTTGAAGTGACGAGTGCAGTCACTGAATGTACTTGGACTGATTCAGCCTTTTTTATGTCTTCCACTAGATAAGAAACAAGTCTGAGAGGGAGGACGGCGTTGGAGACAAGGTGAAGGTGGTGCACAGCTACACTGTTAGTTTCTGATGTCACTGTGTCAACAGATTTGACTTTAGACAGTAGAAATGTTGGGATTTTCTCCCAGAGTGATGCAACCTCATTTTAAAGTATACAAATATTATGATCTCCATCCAGATCAACGGGTCGGGGACTGCTGTCCTCTACGTCCTCAACAGTTCAACATGGCTGACCCGTTCTGAAATCCTCTCATGGTTACCAGCTTTTTGACAAAATCTGTCATTGATGAACCGATAATGTGTTGCAACACTTGCTTCTGTTCTCAGAGAGTAAATGGTGAGAGCTCACAACAACAGCCTGGTAAATCTTCTGAGAAACAGGAAGGAGACGCTACTGCAGCCTGGAAGTGTTGAATCCTCAGTAGGTCACACCTTTGGAGATCACACCGATGAGGGAAGCCTCACCATTTTGAAGTCAAACGAGGTGTAAAACTTAAAAATTAATTATTATATTTACATTGTGAGATTGAAACAGCGCTGGAAAAGTTCAGGGCACTTTCGAGCCAGTTTCTTAAAGAAGTACGGTGTCTTTAGTCTCAAGAGGAACCAGAAGTCCTTCAATAGATTATGAAGCCTGATCTCAACACCAGAGTTTTTCTCCATCACTTGACAGGACAGAAGGTGAAATACCTGTAAATCAAAGCATTTCAGCGCGCAAAAACTAAAATATTTCTGTGATGTGCAGCACGATTATTATCACAGGAAGTGATTACAGATTTATTATTCTATCAGGTAGTGCTGAAAAAAAAATCACATTCTTCTTTCTCAACAGTTTTTTCTAATTCCTACAATTTAAATTTAAAATACATAGTAATAAAAACACTGACTTTTGCAAATTTAGTTTTTATTTTCTTCATAATGCACATTTTGTTTGTTCTTGTAATTCTTACATCCCAGAGTACAAGTACAACATAACCAGAGAAACTAAAGAGATGGAGACTTTGCTTTAAACACAATGGAAGAGAAATAATTCGACACTTGCCAAACATACATTATCTCGTAGTCAATGAGGTCACTGTCACCTCATCCTACAACAATCACAAAGTCCAGGAGTTGGTTCTGAAAGAGCTGAAACAGAGCTGCTGTTTGAATCTTGCTACGGAAAGTTTCTACTCCAGTTTCTACCTAGAAGAGAAAAAAGAGAAATCCAGCAGAGAGATTTTCACCCTCTGAGCCTTCAGAGATCGTTCAGAGTTTATATCAGTTATCTGAGAGGGAACCAGAAAACACAGTCAATGAAGACCTGCTGCACACGCTGGAGAGGAGAGGCGGGCCAGAGTCACAGATGGTCACACACACACACACACACACACACACACACACACACACACACACACACACAGAGATGTTGCAACCATTCAATCTTTGACTGCTGTGTTTAACTCACTGCCAAATACATCTGGTGCACTTCTTTCCTCGCCAGCTTCTACATATAATTCTTAAATGGATTATCTGTCAGGACGATAGCGAACACAAACCATATTGCATTTGGAATCAGCTAATATGTTTTGTTGGAAAAGAGTGACGCCGGTTAATTCTGTAAACTGAGTGTATGTGTGTGTGTGTGTGTGTGTGTGTGTGTGTGTGTGTGTGTGTGTGTGTGTGTGTGTGTGAGACCCTCCATGTTAAGGACTCATTCCATATGTGTTTCCCTCTGCCTGTTGTGATTGCTGGACTTAAATCCCTTTTAAGCCCCGCCCCCTCACGGGAAGGAAGTGCAAACAGACTGGGCCGAGCTGCGGTGAGGTCGTTAATGCCCCGTCAGTCAAGTCCTGGGGTGAAGACAGAGGGCAGGAGTCAGTGCCGGAGAGCCAATTACCTCCGGAGGTGTCAGCGGGGTCAGTGGTGTGTGTTTTATACAGAGTGAGGACAGGTGGGAGGGGCGGAGCTACAGAGTTTTAATTTCAGAAGCATATTAATGACCTCAAACACTCGGCACACAACATCCATGTGTGTGTCTTAGACCCCCTCTCACACACACACACACACACACACACACACACACACACCAACAACATTTGCAGCACTGACAGAGAAACACACACCGTCATGAACTACACACCGTCTCTCCTGGGAGGAGGCGGTGATGTGTTCAGGTTCTTCTCTGTAAATACTCTCACAATGACCGATTGAAACGATAACAGGGTGTAAAAACTGGATGAACATCAGTGGAAATCACCAACAGATCTAATGAAGGTTCACCATGAAATCTGATTCACTCAGACAGACACACACAGCTCTCTAACAGATGAGACTGATTGGACTCAAGTGGGGACGATAATTAAAGGTCAGAGTTCAACACACACACCGGGTCTGTGACATGAACTCTGCTTCCTGTTCACAGCGTCTGTCTGAACCTGCTGCTGCCCAGCAGATGGGACCACACAGACCTGCTGGATGAAGATACAACACTGGTCCAACTACTTTATTACAAGTTATATACATAAGTATTATCTGTTTTATTGATGTGTTATACAGTATGTCGTTTCAATTGGAGACACACAATACTGAGAAATAGACCGACAACTCCAGGCTTTAATAAGTAATACGTCCAGCTGAGCAGCGGTGTGAAACTGTTTGAAGCACCAGAGGATGTTCTGGATCCATCCATCCATTATTTATACCTGCTTTATCCTGAACAGGGTCCCGGGGGGGCGGAGCCTATCCTAGCTCACTTAGGGTGAAGGCGGGGTTCACCTGGACAGGTCACCAGTCCATCACAGGACATAGAGACAGATGGAAACAAAGACCATTCACGCTCTCATTAATTTTTTTTAATATATGTCTATATTTAAACAAACAAGAAAACAGACAACCAACAGTGTTATTGTTGTGTGATGGATTTTGCCAGAGGTGAGTTATTGTACAGTCTTATTGCAGTGGACAGGAATGATCTCCTGTATCTGGAATGATCTCCTGTATCTGGAATGATCTCCTGTATCAGGAATGATCTCCTGTATCTGGAATGATCTCCTGTATCAGGAATGATCTCCTGTATCAGGAATGATCTCCTGTATCTGGAATGATCTCCTGTATCTGGAATGATCTCCTGTATCTGGAATGATCTCCTGTATCAGGAATGATCTCCTGTATCAGGAATGATCTCCTGTATCTGGAATATTCTCCTGTATCTGGAATGATCTCCTATATCTGGAATGATCTCCTGTATCTGGAATGATCTCCTGTATCAGGAATGATCTCCTGTATCAGGAATGATCTCCTGTATCTGGAATGATCTCCTGTATCAGGAATGATCTCCTGTATCTGGAATGATCTCCTGTATCAGGAATGATCTCCTATATCTGGAATGATCTCCTGTATCAGGAATGATCTCCTGTATCTGGAATGATCTCCTGTATCTGGAATGATCTCCTGTATCTGGAATGATCTCCTGTATCAGGAATGATCTCCTGTATCAGGAATGATCTCCTGTATCTGTCCTTGTGACAGCGGAGCTGGAGGAGTCTTTTGGAGAACGTCCTCCTCTGTCCCTGCAGCAGGTGGAGAGGGTGGTCAGGATTATCTGATATGGATAATAGTTTGTTCAGCGTCCTCCTCTCCACCACCTTTTCCAGACTATCCAGATTGCAGCCGATGATGGAGCCGGCCTTCTTAACCAGTTTGTTAAGTCTGTTGGTGTCTCCGGCTCCAATGCTGCCCCCCCAGCAGACCACTAGAAGTACAGTTCACTGGCCACAACAGATGGTAGAACATCTCCAACATCTCGCTGCACACATTGAAGGATCGAAGTTTCCTCAAGAAAAAGAGTCGACTCATCACCTTCTTGTAGACAGCGTTGATGTTGGTCTTCCAGTTCAGTCTGTTGTCATGGAGACACCAGGTACTTGTACTCCTCCACCATGTCCACCTCCTCTCCCAGAACTCTCAGCGGTTGTGGAGCCGTCGTTTTCCTCCTGAAGTCAACCACCATCTCTCTGGTCTTGGCCACGTTCAGGAGGAGGTGATTTCTACCAGCCCACTCCACAAAGTCCTCCACTACTGCCCTGTACTCCTCCTCCCGTCCATCCCTTATACACCGTCCACTGACTCCTCCTCCCGTCCATCCCTTATACACCGTCCACTGACTCCTCTTCCCGTCCATCCCTTATACACCGTCCACTGACTCCTCCTCCCGTCCATCCTTTATACACCGACCACTGACTCCTCCTCCCGTCCATCCCTTATACACCGTCCACTGACTCCTCCTCCCGTCCATCCCTTATACACCGACCACTGACTCCTCCTCCCGTCCATCCCTTATACACCGTCCACTGACTCCTCCTCCCGTCCATCCCTTATACACCGACCACTGACTCCTCCTCCCGTCCATCCCTTATACACCGTCCACTGACTCCTCCTCCCGTCCATCCCTTATACACCGTCCACTGACTCCTCCTCCCGTCCATCCCTTATACACCGTCCACTGACTCCTCTTCCCGTCCATCCCTTATACACCGTCCACTGACTCCTCCTCCCGTCCATCCTTTATACACCGACCACTGACTCCTCCTCCCGTCCATCCCTTATACACCGTCCACTGACTCCTCCTCCCGTCCATCCCTTATACACCGACCACTGACTCCTCCTCCCGTCCATCCCTTATACACCGTCCACTGACTCCTCCTCCCGTCCATCCCTTATACACCGTCCACTGACTCCTCCTCCCGTCCATCCCTTATACACCGACCACTGCAGAGTCATCAGAGAACTTCTGCAGATGTCTTGACTCTGAGTTGTACTGGAAGTCAGTGGTGTAGAAGGTGAACAGGAAGGAGACAGAACAGTTCCCTGAGGAGCTCCAGTACCACTGACCACCGTATCAGACAGCACACTGCCCAGACGGACAAACTGTGGTCTGCCTGTCAGGTAGTCATTGATCCAGGAGACGGTGGACGTGTCCACCCTCCACCACCCGCAGCTTCTCACTCAGCAGCAGTGGTTGGATGGTGTTAAATGCACTGGAGAAATCAAAGAAAGTGATTCTCACAGAGTCACCGGTTCCATCCAGGTGAGACTGAGCTCGTTGCAGCAGGTAGATGATGGCATCGTCCACTCCCACATGAGGCTGGTACGCAAATTGTAGATGGTCCAGTGAAGATTTCACCAGCGGTCTGAGGTGGGCCAAGACCAGCCTCTCCAGAACCTTCATCATGAGATGTGAGGGCAACCGGTCGGTAGTCGTTGAGGCCGGATGGAGTCGTCTTCTTAGGGACTGGAACCAGGCAGGACGTCTTCCACAGCACCGGGACTTCCTCCTGCTTCAGGCTCAGGTTGAAGAGGTGTTGTAGGACCTCAGCCAGCTGGGGGGGGGGGGGTCATGGCGTCGATGGAGGAAGAGCCCTTTGAAGTTGAGGGCTCTGTGTCCATGCAGCTCACCAGGGGGGACAGAGGGGGGAGGTTGGAAGGCAGCAGAGGTGTTTGGGAGGTGTAAGGTGTGGAGGAGACAGATGAGGGTGGTGAACTAAACCTGTTGAAGAAACAGTTTAGGTCATTGTTCCGCTCCAGGTTCTCCCTGATTGTTCCTCTCCTGGTTCCCCCTGATTGTTCCTCTCCAGGTTCCCCCTGGTTGTTCCTCTCCAGGTTCCCTCTGATTGTTCCTCTCCAGGTTCCCCCTGATTGTTCCTCTCCAGGTTCCCCCTGATTGTTCCTCTCCAGGTTCTCCCTAATTGTTCCTCCCCAGGTTCCCCCTGGTTGTTCCTCTCCAGGTTCCCCCTAATTGTTCCTCTCCAGGTTCCCCCTGGTTGTTCCTCTCCAGGTTCCCCCTGATTGTTCCTCTCCAGGTTCCCTCTGGTTGTTCCTCTCCAGGTTCTCCCTGGTTGTCTCTCTCTCCCCTTGAACCCAGTAATCTCCTTCATACTGGTCCACACCTCCCTCACGTTGTTCTGCTGGAGTTTGGCCTCCAGCTTCCTCCTGTAGGAGTCCTTGCACTCCCTGAGCTTCTCCTTCAGGTCGTACTGAACTCTCCTGAGCTCCTCCCTGTCCCCAGACCTGAAGGCTGCTTTCTTCTTATTAAGAAGAACTTTCAGGTCACTGGTGATCCACGGTTTATTGTTGGGGAAGCATTTTACAGTCCAGGATGGTACGGTGGAGTGTTCACAGAATTTGATGTATTCTGTGATACAGTCCGTCCTGCTGTTGATGTCCTCCCCATATGGTCCACACAGCACATCCCAGTCCGTGGACTCAAAGCAGTCCTGCAGGGCGTCTTTAGCCTCCTGTGTCCACCTCCTCACAGTCCTGGTGGTCACAGGCTGCCTCTGCACCAGAGGAACATACCTGGGGGTCAGCAGGACCAGGTTGTGGTCTGACCTACCAAGGGGGGGAAGGGCAGTAGTACTGTATGCATCCATGGCATTAGCATACAGGAGGTCCAGAGTTTTATTGTTCCGTGTGGGGCAGTTTACATACTGGTGAACAGTTGGCAGTACTTTATCCAGACTGGTTAAAGTCTCCAGTAACTAACAAAAATGCACCGGGATGCTTCGTCTGAAGTTTGGACACAGTGGAGTGGATGGTGTCCACTGCTGCCTCTACGTCAGCTGATGGAGGAACGTACACAGCGATAACGATGGCGGACGTGAACTCCCTCGGTAAATAATACGGGCGCATCACCACGGTTAGCAGTTCAATGTCCGGGCTACAGAAACGTTCCTTCACACACGTGGTCGGGATTACACCACCTCTCATTCACATAGACTTCAATCCCTCCACCTTTCTTCTTGCTGCTCCGAACAACGTCTCCGTCCCCCCGAACAGTCCTGAAGCCGGTACGGCCGCGCTGTGATCCGGGAGATGTGAGTGCAGCCATGTCTCGGTGAAACACATGATGCTGCACTCCCGGTACTCTCTCTGGGTCTTTACCAGCGCCGAGCTCGTCCATCTTGTTGGCCAACGACCTCACGTTCCCCATTAAAATCTCCGGTACCGATGGTTTATATTTCCTCCTCTTCGCCTTCAGTTGAGCTCCAGCTCTGCAACCCCGACGTCTTCTCCGAAGTTCGTCTGGGATTTCAGGCCTCGCTCCGGGCAGCAGCAGTAGTAGGTCTACTCAGCACGATCAGCTGATCACGAGAATAAACAATGGCCCCGGTCCACTGTGCGTAGCTCTCCGTTACGAAGAGGGAGAAAAGTAGAAGAGCCACCAGAAAAGTGGAAAAGTTACGGTTCATTGTCTGACCGTCACTTAACAAACGTGAAGAGAAGAAAACAACAACTCTGAAGAGAGAAGAAAGAAAGAAAAATACTTAAAACAAAACACACTCGGGGGGAGCTGCTGCAACAGGCTGCCGCTAGCATGGCGCCATCTTACGAATGATCATTCTTCTGTTATCTTGTTCTCAACACATTCCACTATGTAATGAATAAAGATTTTCAACTGGAATATTTCATTCATTGAGATCTAGGATGTGTTGTTTAAGTGTTCCCTTTATTTTTTTGAGCAGTGTATATATATATATAATATAATGTGCGATCGTCTGACTTCAGGCACAACACGTTCCTGAAAATGTTTCACAATAAAAGCCTTTTTATGAGGGGTTTCTTTCTTATTCAACAGTATAGGGCTTTTAGTTTGAAAAATACAGGAAGTGTTGAGTTTCTATTGACCTGTAATGCAGTAACTGACAACATAAATGATAACAAGGCTTCAAGTGAATCATCTTAAATGTAATTATGATTAAAAAGCATTTATTGACCCTCTCTGGGGTCTTTAGAACTGTTTGGTTCAAAAATCGCCGTTGGTCACGAATGACTCAACAGGCTGATGGGGTTCAGTAAACAAGTGTTTACAGCATCATGGTCCCTGAGCTGGAGCGTCTGTTTGACCTGGTTGTTAACATTTATTATTTGTATAAAGTTAATAAGAAAAGCCAGAAAGAGACACAATGTGAGCAGCACAGTGGTTAACAGTGTGGCTCTGCAGGGGGAGCTCCTGGTTTCAAACCTCCTCTCTGTGAGTTTGAATGTTTTCCGTGTGGTTGTGTATCTGTGTATGTCAGGGTTGATATGTATGTTAGGATTAGATACTTCTCCTGTGCGTATCTGCACAGGATGGGTCAAATGCAGAGGATCAATTTCCCCAAAGGGATCAATTAATACATAATAATAATAATAATAATAATAATAATAATAATAATAATTGTACACTGATTATGTGTGTTGCTCATAATATCTTAAACTGAGAGGGAGGTAGAAACTGTTGAATCTTAGCTGTCAAATAAATGAAGTGGAAGAACAAAATGTTTTCCTCTGACATGTAGAGCAGTTCAAATAAAGGATGCAGTAGAAGTACCTCAGAGCTGTACTGCAATACTGTAATACAGTGAGTACATGCAGGAATGGGAACACGGGTCAGTTGTGTGACATGGAGCAGAAACATCACAGCAGCTAATGAATCACTTCCTGTCATTCGACCTGCTGCTGAGCAGCTCGTTTTACATTCAGATAATCAAAGAGTGGAAACGGGATAGAAACCTCCAACAGTACCAACCCTGTCTCTGACCTTTACACACTCCAATAGACTTTTACAATTACATGAAGTTTGGTGATGTAAAAAAATACCATATTCATCACAATGAGGAGGCGGCTTGAGCGTACAAGTGCACTACTTCCCCACCACAGACCATCACGGCCCCCCTCGACCAATTCAGTCATGAATATTGATATACTATATATGATATATATTTCAGCGTGTTCAAGCTGTGAACAGTGTAAAGTTGCTCCGTGTGACAACACTGATACTGGACAGGCTGGTTTTAAATCACGCTGTGTCCCATTTTTGCAGAGAAAAGATGTCTGCCTTCGTTAGAATAAATTCAATTCAAGGAACCATTTCCATGAACAAAATGTTCTGGTCCGGTAAAGTGATTGTACTCGAACACTCAGAACTCTCACTGCTGCTCCGCTGAAGCTCTGGCAGATGAAATGAAAATTATTTTGAATATTTTGACTTCTCAGAGTGCAAGGCTCACCAGCGTGACAACGTCTAGACTTTCTTACTGTAGAGAAAAAGTTATCAGATATGAATACAGATCTCCACACAGCCGGAGAAACAGCAGCACCTGGCTGCTTTCACTGGGACCAAATGAGGTTTTCTGCAGAGAAACGACCTGTTTCAGAAATATTTTCTCCCCAAAACTGCAGCACAGTTAAATAAAGACTCTTACTCTGAAATGTAAGACAGAGATAAGCCCAGAGGCATTGTGGGTAAAAAGAAGTCAGACTGTAAACCTCTATAGGAGGACAGTTGGTATTAAAAAAAAAAAAAAAAAAAAAAAAAAAAAGTGAGAGTGAGAGTGAAAACCTCTTCATCACACATAAAACACCTCAAAGAAGGGTAACCAAAACACCTTCACAGAGCACAGTCTGTCTCCACGGCAACCAGAGGTGTATAAGATAAGACCTGAAAATATGGAGGGATGTGGACTCAATCTACAAAGAATCTACAGCCCAATGCAATCAGTAACTTCATCTTAAGCACCCTCAAGTAATCACCAAGAACTGGCAGCATTTCTTTCACTGAAACACGGTTTATGTTTTGTTTTAAAAAAAAAAATCCTGGTGTTAAAAATCACAAGAGACAGACTGGGCTAACAGACAAGTGAAGACAAGTTTAACCTTTCAATACGTTGTCATCATTAAACTGGGAAATAAAAGCTGGATACTGATTCTGACCACTTAAAGATGAAACAAATTACGTTGGTTGTCTTGCAACACCAGCACATGTCAATGTCTGATATATATTAGACAGTAAGTAACTCATCAGTTCTCATAGTCAATCTGCTTGCCACCAAAGACATCCTTGACCCGGGCCGAATCGTGCTGCCAGAGGACTGGGTCAGAGCATCTTTAAAACAGGCTTGTAGGTGGGCTGCAGGAGACAGGGTGTTGGGGAATGTCCGATCCTCCGTGCCTCAAACCGGACACTTCCCAGATCTACTGAATCTGCTGCTAGTCTTGGTGCCAAATACCACGAGGTGCCTTCAGAGTCCACATTTAATAGCTAAACAGTGGGTCGTGCTTCATTGTCAAGAAGCAATGTTGTGGACCAAAGTGTTGGTTAAGATGTATTTTTTCCCTGAAGATTGAACCACATAAATTCTTTAAGAGAAAGAAATCCTGAGGCATCATACTTATTTTGGTGAACACAAGGGCAGCCAAAACTCCGGCACAGTAGTGAAGCAGGAGGAATAGATAATTAGAAGGTGTGTCACCGCTGACTTCAATCATGACCAATCAGATCAGATCATCTCCTCTCTTCTTTAAAACCTCTGTGATGCAGCATGTTGTTAGTCTGTAATGAGTGAAGAAGGAGCAGACCAACACCAACATCCACACTTTAACCAGGAGGAACCTGACAGACTGGTCTGGGAGTTCAGGCTCTAGTCTTTGAATTCATGGTGCTGCAGTCAGCCTCCACCATGATGATGTTAAACCAGCTGTGAAGAGGGAACTAATATTATAAACTGGTATTATGAGACCTGCTGCCCAGTGGAGGAAGAGGTTCAATGATAGAAGACGAAAACCTTCATATTATAAACACCGACATGAATTAAATGTCAAAGTGAACAAAGAACATTCATCACTACAGTGAAATCAGGAGCTGGAACCATGTTGAGGAGTGAACAGAAGTCAATTAATCACACTTAAAGCTCCTGATGCAACTTATTTATTAACAACACTGATGAAGCACAATGTGCTCCAAACAACACTGATGTTGTGGTGTTAATAAATAAATGTGTAAACCAGATGAGGAGATGAAAACACTTTTGAACTGTTTCCTCTTTATAGGACTAAGACCTGGTCTGACCTGGCGGGGTCAAAAGGCACCGGTGCATCATCATCAACTGGCAATCTGAAGAGAGCGGATCGACCGGGCAGGAAGTTTGTCGAGAAAATAAAATAAAGTCCCAGTAAATTTTCAAAATAAAACACCCACGCGCAAACTCCACAATAAAGTCGCGGCGCACACACGATGTGACGGACCGTCTTTAGTAGAATATGAGGGTTAGTGTGAGATGTGGGTAATTAGAGTGAAGACATTTATCCCACATATTTCCAAACTCACTCAGACCCCTTCCATTGTGAATACTTTATGGCAGTTTGAAAGTCTTTGTAATGAATATAGTTGCATTGCTTAAGATTTAAAGTATAATGCCACAAGACTTGATATGTTTATAGGGTTTTCATTTCAACCTTGTTTCCTCTAATGCTGTCAGCACTAACTATAACCAACACCAACATACATTCGTGCTCTTACCTGCAGTGAGGAGATGCAGTGCAGGCAGAGAGCGACCATCACCGCAGCCAGCAGCACGGTGGACACGTTACGCACGTCGCCCAGCGACTCCACCAGGGGGATGCTGCCCACCTGCCAGTCGTAACACAGCACGATGGGGGCCAGCAGCAGCCAGGCGTTAAAGGACAGCAGGTATGAGTAGGTTAAGATCCTGCAGGGAGGAGGTGGAGAAAGAGATAATGGAGAGGAGGGAGACAGAGATGGAACAGAGGAGGGAAAGAATAAGACAAAGAGAAAAACATGTAATCCTGCTAATTGAATGTCAAAGTGAACAAAGAACATTCATCACTTGTGAAATCAGGAGCTGGAACCATGTTGAGGAGTGAACAGTAAATGATTCACACTTAAAGCTCCCGATGACACTCATTTATGAACAACACTGATGTTGTGGTGTTAATAAATAAACCGATTGAGACTGAGCTGTCTGCAGAAGTGTCTTCAGCTGCAATACCAGCGAGTGCCACTAGAGGTCGGCTCCAAAAAGCCTCCGGCTCCATAGACTCCCATTCAACTTCTCTCATCAAATCCAAAGTGAATAAAATGTGTCCATCAGTTATCTCGGTGTTGTTAGCTAAAGTCACTCCTTCTTATTAGTTTTCTGGAGGTCCATCTGAAAATAATCCCTCATTCATTAGAAAAGAAGATTCAACAAGACCTGTTCTTGGGGGCGTGTCTGTTTGATTGACAGGCCTGTGGTGCAGTCAGGTTACAGCTATCGGTGGGCGGGACGTAGTATCGTCAGGTTTCCGATCAGATCGGTCAGATCCACCTCTGGCTCCTCCCCCAGCTCGTCCAAATATGGTCACTTCCTGCTCCAAACCGCTCCGAACTAACAAGATGGTGACGGACAGAATCTGAACTGGAGGATTCATAACGTTCACAAACCAACGATGACATCACTGATGGTGGATGACATCACTGCTGGTTGATGACATCACTGATGGATGATGGTTGGTATCAGGAAGATAGTTTTAGCCCAAAGAAATCCACACATATACCTTCTTAAGGCGTGCAGCCCTGAACTTCTTTTTGGTTTTCGGCCAAACAAGCAGGAGGCAGAAGAACAAAAGACTGATGACCGACGACGAGGTCCAGCCTTTGTAATCCACTTTTACCAATAATAACAGACAGAGGGAATCTGAGGCCAACACCTGTTTGAGATGTCAATGCACTAATTGCTTTATCTGAAGCTGGAGGCACTATTATATTAAACATCACTGTATGCTATAACATTCATTCAGAAAGTGTTATCTATCTTCTTTTATCTACCCTCATCATTTCTTCCCCACTTCTGACTCTAGCAAAACAAGGCAACCTCAGAAAAGAGTCAGAGCTGAAGTCCTCAGTGACTCTGACAGAGGCCATGTGGGACACTGAGTCCCTCCAGGACGATCCGACAGAAGAGGCTGAAGCTCATTGTGTCTGAGGCCGCCTGCTGACAGGCAGCGGGGAGGAGGATGCAGGACACAGTCCCCTCTGAACATGGGAATGAAAACATGCCAGGAAGACGTCCCTCTGCCAGCTGTCTTTGTCCCCCGACTTCTGCTCAGATCGGCTTTTAAACAGACTGACTGGAGGAGAGAGACAAAGTCTGAAATAAATACGGGCTCGGGTCAATGGGCGCACAAAGACCTGCAGAGGACTCCCAGAGGTTGTCACTCTCACACACACACACACACACACACACACACACACACACACACACACACACACACACACACACACACACACACACACACACACAGATAAGGCGGGGTGCTGCTGACAGGCCGTTTAGCATGCAACAGAATGTTCTCCACCTGCCGTCACCTGATGGGTTTGGGCCATAAATCCAATTCCCTTTTCCACACTGCAAGGTCCTCTAACCACAAATTATAACACACACACACACACACACACACACACACACACACACACACACACACACACAGACCAGGAACAGAAGACAGCCTAGTGGAGCAGACAGAAGAGATGAATCATCGGTTGCAGCAGGTGGGCGTTCTGCTCTCCTGTCTCACCTGATGGATGGAGGGAGGATTCAGGTGAGCTCGCGGCTCTTCTCCACCTCCTCACAGGTCTGTGACATCAGACACCTCTCATTTGTTTTCTGATTGTGTCTCAGATCAAAAGTCTGAGCTTTAATCATTTTTAGTAAACGTCATCCTCCTTACTTCTGTCATGATAAAAAAAACATTGCGACATGGTGCTCTATTTAGTCAAAGTCTTTAGAGCGGCCCATTTCATTGGTCTAACCCAACCATCATCAGTGAGGTCATCAACCATCAGTGATGTCATCACCCAACAACCATCAGTGATGTCATCACCCAACAACCATCAGTGATGTCATCAACCATCAGTGAGGTCATCAGTGACGTCATCAACCATCACTGAGGTCAACAACCATCAGTGAGGTCATCAACCATTAGTGACGTCATCAACCATCAGTGATGTCATCAACCATCAATGACGTCACCCGTTGGTTTGTGAACGTTATGAATTCTCCAGTTCAGATTCTGAGAGAAGTTGAATGGGAGTCTATGGAGCCGGAGGCTTTTTGGAGCCGACCTCTAGTGGCACTCGCTGGTATTGCAGCTGAAGACACTTCTGGATCAGAACCATTTTACAGACCTGAAGCTGGAATCACTTTTTTCCCCCGTTTGTGGTTTTAACTGACAACTACGAGAAGCGACTGTTCACTTATCAGACTATATATCCCAGATATTGACAAAATTACATTCTTGTACCAATCTTCAGTTTTATTTTACAGCTCTTAGGTAATTTTACACACAAATCGTTTTGATAACATGTTATTATCGAGCCAGATAAAACGGAGCCACACTTTTTACTTTTCTGAGATATTTCTAACACAACGACTCGTGTACGTGTAGAGACTGAAGCATTTAGAGGGGGAGAGTGAGGGGAACTGTTTTGTTTCTTTAGCTACAATTTACAGATGTTCCCAAAACGCCTCATAATGCAGATACTATCCATGACTATCATATTCCCATTGTCACAAAGTATTATTTTATAATATTGAGATTTTAGTTTCAATGACAACCCTTTTAACATGTACTCAAAAAATGCAAATCATTCGATGTTGGATGATTATCTGTGGATCCGTAATAACTGATGTCATCAGTGTTGCAGACTGTCTGCTCATCTCTCCTGGAGACTCCTGTGGCGTGTGCTTGTTTCTTTTCAGCTGGTAGTGTGTGTGTGTGTGTGTGTGTGTGTGTGTGTGTGTGTGTGTGTGTGTGTGCGTGCGTGCGTGCGTGCGTGCGTGCGTGCGTGCGTGCGTGCGTGCGTGCGTGTGTGTGTCCTGACCTGGTGAGCAGGTGAGGTGAGAAGGAAGCAGGGTTGTCCTGCTCAGAGAACAGAGGCATGGATCCTCCCATCAGCCACAGCCTGACAGACATGATGAAGACCACCTGGAGGGAGGAAGACACACGTGACAGGAAACATCCATCAATCCTAAAACCTACACAATCATCAGTGTGGTGCTTTTATTGGTAAAAAAACAACAACCACGTACGTATGTGGAGATGAGGCAGGCTCGCTTGATGAAGGGCCTGCAGATGTGGAGGACGTCCCTGAGTCTGGAGCTGGACAGCTGACTGGAAAACAGACAGACAGACAAGGTTGGACAGTCTGCATCTTTTATCTGTCGACTGAAGCCACTTCAGGACAGTTTGATCAAAACTATGTAAAGTTAGAGATTCAAAAAACTTTATTCGTGGTTTGTCGTCATAGTTAGCCGCCTCGACTGGGACTGAAGGAAGCAGGAAGTGAAGTGAAAGTCTGAAATCCTTTCATGCGTATGTTAATAGTTTAACTTTCATAAATACTGTTTACAAAGTGTCCTTTAGTCACATGGAGCATCATCGCTGCAGGCTGATCCCACCGTCGTCCAAACACGAGACCACCATGTTTTCTACTGAATCACACGCTGAGTTCATGAACCCTTAAAGCTCTCATCAATGTCCTGATTTCAAAGTACACAGAAGCACAAACGTCTATTTCAGTTTAAACCTTTGTCTTTTGTCTTATTGACTCCAGAGAGCTGACAGGAAAGACTCGGAGGATCAAGACAAAGGAGTCTTTCGTTGGAGACTCGGAGGATCAAGACAAAGGAGTCTTTCGTTGGAGACTCGGAGGATCAAGACAAAGGAGTCTTTCGTTGGAGACTCGGAGGATCAAGACAAAGGAGTCTTTCGTTGGAGACTCGGAGGATAAAGACAAAGGAGTCTTTCGTTGGAGACTCGGAGGATAAAGACAAAGGAGTCTTTCGTTGGAGTCTTCGGGGGACGCTGAGTATAAGTACTACTATCTGAGTATGTGTGTACTTCCCGTCCCTGTGCGTATATCTACTTGTAGATACTACAGGCCTCTCACTCGTTCACACCAACACCGTAACCTTTCCTCTGTTATCTGTCCCACCTGTTCCACTCATACCCAACACCTCGTCACAGGAGGACTCTGGACTGTCAGTCAGCTGCAGGACAGACTTCATCTCTGGACTTCCTTGGTCTCACTGAGACCTGGATCACACCGGACAACATCCACCCTGCTGCTCTCTCCTCTGTCTTCTCCTTCAGCCACACCCCCAACCCTCTGGTAGGGGGAGGGGGGGCTATCTTTAACCAACTCTCCTCCTATCTCCACCATAATAACCTTCTTGACCACCAGTCTGGTTTCAACAGAGACGGTCCTCCTTCTGTCTCTGAGCAGCTTCACACTGCTAGAGCAGCCTCTCTGTCCTCTGTCCTGATCCTTCTAGACCTTCTGCTGCATTGGACACAGTGAACCACCAGATCCTTCTTTCCTCCTTCAGGACCTCGGTGTCTCAGGCTCTGCTCTCTCCCTGTTCTCATCCTACCTCAACGACCTCACCTACTGGGTAACTTGGAGAGGATCTGTGTCTGAACCTTGTCCTCTCACTACTGGTCCAGGTTCTGGTCATCTCACATCTAGACTACTGTACCTCCCTCCTGGCAGGTCTACCTGTTAGTGCAATCTGACCTCTGCAGCTCATCCAGAATGCAGCAGCTCGACTGGTCTTTAACCTCCTAAATTCACTCACACTACTCCGCTCCTCCTCTTCCTCCTCCTCCTTCTCCTTCTCCTCCTCCTCTCCCTTCACTGGTTACCAGTAGCTGCCCGCATCCTTTTCCAAACATTGGCACTTGCGTACCGTGCTGTGAACAGATCAGGTCCAGTCTACATCCAGGACATGGTCCAACCTTACACCCCAGCCCGTTCACTCCGCTCCTTCTCCTCCTCCTCCTCCTCCTCCTCCTCCTCCTCCTTTACCTTGAACAGTAGAACTTAAGTATCTTAAAATAGAACTTACTGATAGAACTTTGTAGTTTGGCTTTCTTGAAGAAATGGTATTTTCCTGATTCTTGTTGTTCTGGTTTTGTACCCTCATGGTTGAAATGAACTTATTGTGAGTCACTTTGAATGGGAGTCTATGGAGCCGGAGGCTTTTTGGTGGATATAAAACTACAGACTGGATATAAAACTACAGACTGGATATAAAACACAGACTGGATATAAAACTACAGACTGGATATAAAACACAGATTGGATATAAAACTACAGACTGGATATAAAACTACAGACTGGATATAAAACACAGACTGGATATAAAACACAGACTGGATATAAAACACAGACTGGATATAAAACCACAGACTGGATATAAAACACAGACTGGATATAAAACAGAGACGGGATATAAAACTACAGATTGGATATAAAACTACAGATTGGATATAAAACACAGACTGGATATAAAACTACAGACTGGATATAAAACACAGACTGGATATAAAACTACAGACTGGATATAAAACTACAGATTGGATATAAAACACAGACTGGATATAAAACTACAGACTGGATATAAAACACAGACTGGATATAAAACTACAGACTGGATATAAAACCACAGACTGGATATAAAACATAGACTGGATATAAAAATGGTTCCGATGCAGAAGTGTGTTAAGCTGCAATACCAGCGAGTGCCACTAGAGGTCGGCTCCAAAAAGCCTCCGGCTCCATAGACTCCCATTCAACTTCTCTCATCAAATCCAAAGTGAATAAAATGTGTCCATCAGTTATCTCGGTGTTGTTAGCTAAAGTCACTCCTTCTTATTAGTTTTCTGGAGGTCCATCTGAAAATAATCCCTCATTCATTAGAAAAGAAGATTCAACAAGACCTGTTTTTGGGGGCGTGTCTGTTTGATTGACAGGCCTGTGGGTGGCCAACTTTTTCTAACTATTCAGTCAATAAAATGTCTGATAATAGTCATAAAATATGGGACACGTTAAATGTGTCATCTTCTTTAGTCTGACTCAAAGATTTTCAGTTTACAGTAAATTAAACAGACATTCTTCATATTTCAGAAGCTGAAGTCAGTGAATGATGGAAAAAAAGAAAAGAAAGAATATCAACCAATTATCAACTAACTGAGTAACTGTTCGGTCCTGGATTTGATTTAAACATGTTGCCAGTGTTTCAGCTTGGTGTTGATCAAACACTCTCACCATCTGAGTCCACTGCTCACAGCTGACTCAGCTTCTCGAACTCACTCCTGGATTAAAAACCCAAACAATCAACTGATCCACTGAGAACGGTGCGGTGTTCATTCAGTCCATATTATCAGCTGTTTTTGAATATTAATGTTTGGTGTGCAGAGATGGTCGAACACATCGAGTCTATACGTTGGATTTTAATATTAGAAAAATGTATTTGATAACAGCTTTATTCTCTCTAAGCATCTGGATGCACCGAACCAGAGTCACACCTCCTCTCACATTAAAACTTTCTGCATCTGATATTTTATCTTAACTTGACAAATCTGAATCTCAGCAGCTCCACCAGGAACAAGCTTCCAGCGTTCTACAGCACGTCTGCATCTGCTCTCCTGCACTTTTTAGAGAAGGTCGTTCAGGTCAGCATCCGTTCATTCTGCTTTAAATCAATGCAGCCTCCATCCTTCCATCCAGAAAAGGTCATTCATGAAGTGTCCCTGCAGACTGAATGAGGCTGAGGTGGAAGCTAAAGAAGCATAAAGAAGATGAGAGGGAGAGAAAGGAGAGCGTGGAGAATCCATTCAACACCCCGTGGCTTGGAGATGCTGTTAGAGGGTGAGAGATCTCTCAGGGTTTCTACACTCTGTTTCATCTCTGCCCTTCGCTCTCTCCTCCTCTTCTATATTTGTCTTTGCTCCGTCTGTTCTGCTGAGGTCGGCAGCGCTCGGAGACGGGGGGAGAAAGACGAGTCCGACTGCAGAAGCTGCGTTCTGCTGAGTTTCCCTCAAAGAGTTTAGTTCCAGGAAAGAGACGGTTCTCCGTCCTGATTAACGCTGAACTGTTTCTAGAGAGGAACAGAATAATGTGCTTAAAACTGTACAAGATGTTAGTGATGCACACTCAGAGGATTCAGGTAAAAGCAATGATCCTGGATGATATTCAATAAAAGAAGAGATGGAAACAGTGACATTAATATGTAAAAGAAGAATTTATGAGTTTGATGATTTTCAGTTTCAGGAAAACGTCCCTCCTGGTTGGTTCATCCTCGTAACAAATGCCAGATTTGATGAAAGCTATATTTGAAGATGGAGAGGCCTTCAGTAGGCGAGGCTGCATCACTGAGGTAGACTCATGATAGCAGAATATAAATCATAACAGACGAGCATTAACCTCCCTGTGTGCTGTTTGAGCTGAAAGAAGACAGACATCAAATGCCTGAGGCGAGAAATAATCCTCCGAGTGCAAACATGTGTCACAGTGTTCCTTCATCCCATCAGCAGCTCCACAGACAGTTTACATCATTTCTTTAAATATGAATAACAATAAGAAACACATCTGCTAAATGAATGGAGTTGAAAGCAGCGGTTCCCACTGAGTTGTCATCAAAACATACATTGATGATCCAGAACATCTTCAACATGCTGGTCAGAACACCTCCAACCCACCGCGGCCCGGACGCTGTCCACCTCATCACATCTGTCCCACCGCAGCCCGAACGCTGTCCACCTCATCACATCTGTCTCACGCTGACTCATCACTTTATTACTGCTGGAAAAGGGTTGTTCTGATTATCTGTTTTCTGTTTATGTAGCGCAGAAGTGGAACTGAGGCCGTGAAGATGGCTGAGGACAGCTGCAGCGAAGACAGTGAAGACAGCTCCAGCAAAGACATCTGTAGCAGAGACAGCTGCAGTGAAGACAGTGAAGACAGCTGAAGTGAAGACAGCTGCAGTGAAGACAGCTGAAGACAGTAAAGACAGCTGCACTGGAGACGGCTGCAGTGAAGACAGTGAAGATAGTTGCAGTGAAGACAGCTGCAGTGAAGACAGTGAAGACAGCTCCAGTGGAGACGGCTGCAGTGAAGACAGCTGCAGTGAAGACAGTGAAGACAGCTCCAGTGAAGACGGCTGCAGTGAAGACATCGGCAGCGAAGATAGTGAAGACAGTAAAGACAGCTCCAGTGGAGACGGCTGCAGTGAAGACAGCTGCAGTGAAGACAGTGAAGATAGTTGCAGTGAAGACAGCTGCAGTGAAGACAGTGAAGACAGCTCCAGTGGAGACGGCTGCAGTGAAGACAGCTGCAGTGAAGACAGTGAAGACAGCTCCAGTGAAGACGGCTGCAGTGAAGACAGTGAAGACATCGGCAGCGAAGATAGTGAAGACAGTAAAGACAGCTCCAGTGGAGACGCCTGCAGTGAAGACAGCTGCAGTGAAGACAGTGAAGATAGTGAAGACAGTAAAGACAGCTCCAGTGAAGACGGCTGCCGTGAAGACGGCTGCACACACACATAGGTGAGATGTTGTCCTGAGACCTGGGCCTCAGCTTTTCCCATGGGATCATGGGAAAGACGATTCTGTGCATCTGCATAACACGATGCTAATTTACCATGACAACTGTGACCGTGGCAACAGTGAAGGATGAATGGAGGGGAATTGTTTGGAAGAAACAATGATAGCTCACACACGTGAAAAGTAGAAACTGTGAGAGAAACACACACACACACACACACACACACACACACACACACACACACACACACACACACACACACACACACACACACACACACACACACACACACACACACGGGTTGTGATGGCATCTTATTGGTGGATTAAGTCCAGTAATTGCTGCTCATCGTCTGTTTCTCTAAACTGCAGCTCATTTAAAGTCCTCAATGCTCCACTCAGATGAAATTCTTCACATTCCTCACTCTGAGTGTCATTTCCTCTCCACAGTTACTCACCCCACCACGGAGGCTGGAACACCACAAGGTCGCCGGACGGGACTCCAGTCTGACCGAGTCGCAGGCCGTGGAGCGCCCGGTCAGCAGTTTTACTGATCTCATGAGAACGATCATTAAGTGAATATACGACGTTAATTAAAACCCTGATCTGTGTTTTAATGGTACAGATCATGTTCAGTTTCTATCAATCTGTAACAAGACGCATAAAACTTCATTAGAAAGCCCTGCAGCCACCGGCACACTTCCTCTGGTTAACCAGCTCAAACCTTAAAAAGGTCAGAACTAAATATGCCAAATGAGAAATGAAAAAAAGGGAAGAGGAACACCATCCTGTTTGATGGAGCAGCATCACATGACCTGACCTCCACCATCACCGACCTCCCCCCAGCTCAGAAGGTTTGGGGGGGCAGGGGGGTCTCAAGCTGATTGAGAGAATGTAATGAGTGTGTAATGTTTGCAACAAGAAGCAGGAGGTAACGCTGCTGGAAGGTAAACCCAGCTCGATCATGATGAACGTATCCACTGAATTTCAGAACAACCTTGGTGGGAGTTTTTGAGATGTGTTGTTTTGAATCATAGAGGAAAGAATCATTATTGAATTTTGCCATCTTTAATCTTTAATCCTCAAGGAAAAGCATCTGAAAATGTTCTCCTACTTTAAACAGAATAGAGACGGGTTGGTTCTTGGCCCAGAGCTCTCACAACCTCCTCCCTGGAATCAGAACCAACAAGTAGGTTTGAAAGTCATCCTTCTAGCTTCAGTTTAAACGCTGCAGTTTCTCCTGATTAAAAATGTTGTTGTGGCTTGAAATGCACATTTTAATCTGTTTATAATCATCCCCTCCCCCGCCCCCTCCCAGTGCCCATATTCTGCATCATGATCAGGGTTGTGAGCACTGAAGTGTAAACACACACACACACACACACACACACACACACACACACACACACACACACACACACACTCAACCGCCTCCTGGATCAGGTCAAATGTGCGTTGCATAAATCCAGAGGGGATTACTATCGTTACAGAATCACAACCTTTCCCTGAGAACAGCAGCTCGGTGTGAGACAGCAGAGATCCACTCCCACAGCAGGTGTGTGTGTTCCTCCTTGAAGAACCTACTCATTAATCTCACACACACATACACACACATACACACACACACACAGACACACACACACACACACACACACACACTGAAGTTGCAACTGAAGGACAACAGCTGCCGTGAGAATATTTTGCTCTGGTTTCATCAGATAAACTAACTCGGTTGGTGACATCATCATTTTGGTAGCAAAAAGCTTTATTTTATGACGAGTGCATTCACATGTTAAAGGAATGGAAATTATTGTTAAAATTTGAGTCCCGGCTCCAAACTGAAAAGAGAGCATCAAGCAGCTGTGTGTGACATCACATCATGCAACATCCACCTTCATATGGAGTCGCTCTCATCTTCTGCTCATTTTCAGGAGGTCAAGGTGGTAAAACAACATCAGGTTTGTTTACTGGGTTGTTATTGAGGATGCAGGATCTCCAACACCCCAATCAGACTGCTGCTTATCAAAGGAAACCATGACTTTCATGTGTTCAATATTTGGTCTGATACTGATTCAATAAAGCCTCATACTTATAGCCAGACACATACATGTAATCATATCATGTAGAGGGCGGTAGAGAAGAGAAGGAGCAGGTCATCTGAGGTGAGAGAGGGCAGGTGGGACGTCTCCGGAGACTCCAGGTGTTTTTAGTGGTGTAGTGCTGCTTGTTTAAGTACCGGATCACACCTGTGTTAAGTAGTGGCTCTTTCTAACGTTGTGTAACCACTGCTCCTACGGTGGCAAATTCACATATAACAGTTTTAATTGAACAAAGTATATCTAATAAAATTATTTCAACTATTGTTCTGGATTACTCATCATTTAAGGCCGGATATTTACCTGCTTTAAACTATGCGTTTGTGAGGCTGCCTCACGTATGAGGATTAATAAACTACTTACTTACCTACCTACTTACTTACTTACTTACTTACTTACTTACCTACCTCCCTACCTACCTACCTACCCACCCACCCTGCGTCTGATTGGAGCGTTGGCTCAGCATGTCCTCAAGAACGCAATTTGTAAACAAGATGCAGTATACACATGACCTGTAGGGGCAGTATGGAGGCAGTATGGAGATGTGACAGGATCAAGGACCCGAAAAACTTAAATGGAAACAAGTCCGAGACCGTTACGTCCATGCACAGAGGAAAATGCTGAAAGTCTGGAGTGTGGGCGGAGCCAACGATGTATTTTGTTGTTGTGTCTCCCTGTCATAGCAGAAGCTGAAGTAGTGATCCCATCAATTGTCGCCATGTTTATGGTTTACAACAGGCAGATCAGGATGTTCTAACCTATCATTGTTTCTCTGCTGCGCCCTCTGGTGGAGTCCTCCAGTATCACATAGTACATCAAATACGAACAAATACGTTCACGACGCAAACAGTTGTCAACGTGAACACGGGGTTCGACAGCAGGTGTATCTCCGGCCTCCATGTAAATGTCAGATTTCAGTGACAACTAATTCACAATAGAAACCGTGTTGAGACACTAAGAGCAGCAGTTTGTGTGTGTGTGTAGGAGGAAGAGGGGGAGTAGGACAGGACTTATGCTGCATGCTGGAGAGGAGAGGGAGGAATGAGAGTAATGAGGCAGATAAAGGAGGAAGGAATGATCTCCTGTATCAGGAATGATCTCCTGTATCTGGAATGATCTCCTGTATCTGGAATGATCTCCTGTATCTGGAATGATCTCCTGTATCTGGAATGATCTCCTGTATCAGGAATGATCTCCTGTATCAGGAATGATCTCCTGTATCAGGAATGATCTCCTGTATCAGGAATGATCTCCTGTATCTGGAATGATCTCCTGTATCAGGAATGATCTCCTGTATCAGGAATGATCTCCTGTATCAGGAATGATCTCCTGTATCAGGAATGATCTCCTGTATCTGTCCTTGTGACAGCGGAGCTGGATGAGTCTTTTAGAGAACGTCCTCCTCTGTCCCTGCAGCAGGTGGAGAGGGTGGTCAGGATTATCCAATATGGATAACAGTTTGTTCAGCGTCCTCCTCTCCACCACCTTTTCCAGACTATCCAGTTTGCAGCCGATGATGGAGCCGGCCTTCTTAACCAGTTTGTTAAGTCTGTTGGTGTCTCCGGCTCCAATGCTGCTCCCCCAGCAGACTACTAGAAGTACAGTTCACTGTCCACAACAGATGGTAGAACATCTCCAACATCTCGCTGCACACATTGAAGGATCAAAGTTTCCTCAAGAAAAAGAGTCGACTCATCACCTTCTTGTAGACAGCGTTGATGTTGGTCTTCCAGTTCAGTCTGTTGTCATGGAGACACCAGGTACTTGTACTCCTCCACCATGTCCACCTCCTCCACCTCTGGTGAACCAAGTCAGAACATGGAGAATCTCCCAGAATACCTCATCATCTCTGAGTACAACTCACAAACATGCCCGCTCTCAGTGACTGTTGTCATGGATTCCACAAGATGTTGGAAAGACTCCTCGGAGATTCTTCATCACATCTGTTCTCCTGTTCTACCACACAGTTCGGAGCAGTTTGTAGCAGGAAGTGACCATATTTGGACGAGCTGGGGGAGGAGCCAGCGGTGGATCTGACCGATCTGATTGGAAACCTGACGATACTACGTCCCGCCCACCGATAGCCGTAACCTGACTGCACCACAGGCCTGTCAATCAAACAGACACGCCCCCAAAAACAGGTGTTCTTGAATCTTCTTTTCTAATGAATGAGGGATTATTTTCAGATGGACCTCCAGAAAACTAATAAGAAGGAGTGACTTTAGCTAACAACACCGAGATAACTGATGGACACATTTTATTCACTTTGGATTTGATGAGAGAAGTTGAATGGGAGTCTATGGAGCCGGAGGCTTTTTGGAGCCGACCTCTAGTGGCACTCGCTGGTATTGCAGCTGAAGACACTTCTGGATCAGAACCATTTTACAGACCTGAAGCTACGAACTCTTTTAGAAACAGTCTTTGGTTTCTGTATGTTTAGTCCAAAGGAATTCTGGGTAATAACAGAACTAGACGTCTATCAGGCAGGTTGAGGTGAAAGCAAAACAACAACTAATCCCAGAACAGACCAACAGCAGTTTTACTTTGACTTCTCTGGTTTCAATTGATGAAGCAACATGTGAGCCGTTGCTTTGATTGCAGGTCTGTTTCCTGTCTGAATGAATCCTCTCAGGTTTCACAGTCTAATGAGGGTCTATTACAGATAATTCCCATGAACAATCTCGGGACTCCAATAGCTGCTAATTAGGATCCGATCCAAATGGGCTCATGATGAGCAATCACTATCATTTCATATTAAACACATGTACATTAGATGCATTACAGAGGTGGATGTTGTAGGTGAAGCTGCAGACGAGGCCTCCTGCTGACTGTATTAACATACTGATGGTATGCAGGCTATTTCTGTCTCTGGTTGTTACTGCTGTGACCCAGACTTCATTAGGGCTTTTGGAAGATCACACAGACCACAAGATGCATACATAAATATATATATATATCCACTAATGGAGGCATTTTAAGCAAAAATACTGTTTTACATTCATTATTCCACTAATATATGTGGGGTCCTATTTGAAGAGCCCCGGACAAAAAACACAAAAAACTTTCATAAACTCAACAAATGCCTTCAAACTTCTAAATATCTTTAGCTTCATCTTTGAGATGAAGGTCATTGTCATCAACCTCAGTTCGTCGGGTGACAGAGCTAGCGGTTGATTGTTGATCAGTGGAAGATCTGGTCGGTGGTTCGCTCTAACGACGTGCTCAGCTGTGCCAGACTGAGGATCTGTTGGCTTCACCTGCAGAGCGTCACTCAACCTCGTCTTCGTTTCACACCGAACTTTGTGACGCCTGTTTCTACTGTTGTACTGTTTGTATATATGTAGAACAGCTTTTAGGCGTGTTACTACCACCTTCTGGCAGTAGTAACACATTACTACCAGGTACCAGTAAGAACAAGGGAAATAAGACAAAACAATAGTCAAGTTTTTTTTTTGTTACGTTTTAATGACTATTTGAAAATTCAAAAATCATGACGCCTCCCTAAAATCTACAACAACAAACATGAACGTCAGAAAAGAATTTCGTAGAGAAAAAAAGCTGTGCTGTCCTGAAAAAGCAGATGTTGCTGCCACAACTTATTCTTATAAATATTTATATACACTCATTTGTCAATCAGTCACATGTACGAATCAGTTTATCATTAATCAGTCCGTCCAGGATTTCAAGCAGATTTTTGTGATTGCTGCGATCAAAAATGTCGATGTAATTTGTGGAGTTTTAAGTGAGTTTTTTAGGTCAAATTGCAGGCATTAGAAAAAATTATATAATTTTTTAGACACTACCTGATAGAATAATAAATCTGTAATCACTTCCTGTGATAATAATCATGCAGCACCTCAGTAATATTTCAGTTCTAATCTTTTTTTTATGTATTTATTGAACTTAGAGAAAATTGCAGGAATTAAAAAAAACTCCAAGGTCCTGCAAATATTGTGGAGTTTGCTTGAATTTGAATTTGGAGGCACATGGTGGTTGTTTAAGGCACCTCCAAGTGTTGATGATTCAAATCATCAGTTAAGAATCCCAAACTGAGCTCAAACTGTTCATCGAAACACAGATTTGGTTTTTGAAGGTGTGTTATGTACGCAGATCAAACATAAGAATATATCATCGCCCAGGATGGACACTTCCTGTTTGTGGATGAGACAGTGCCCTACAGCTTAACTCTTATGTTATACTCTCTCCTTTAATGGAAGGAGTGAAGGGAAGGGTTTGTATAAGATGCCCTTCCTCCTGGATCTGATTGGTGCAGAAGGTTTCACAGCGACATGATGTTAGAACATCTCAGACTGCATGTTTGTCACTTATTAATAAGTTAACGGGTTCCTTGGCCCTCCGACGGGTGTGTATGATTAAGTATACGTTAGGAGCATCCACAACATGGCAGATGCTCATTGGATGTGTTACTGTAAGAGCAAGCAGAGTTACAGTGAAGTGTGTGACAGGCAGCAAATCCTGGAGAGCAGCAGAATGAACACTGGGAGGAACACGGAGCAGCTGCTCACCAAGCTGCAGAAACCACAAACCAACACCCTCCCTCCAACCGGTAGGTCGTACACTTCATCTTCATCCCCATCGCTCCTCATCCTCCTCATCCTCCGTGTGTCTGATCACACACTCTAACAGCCACAACACATTTACTCACGCACACGCTGCAGATGATTAAGATTTAATGTTCCTGTCTTCCTGCCTAACAGGTATTTGCAGGTACAGACATCAAATATGAATGAAGGCGGCTGCAGACAGAGTAGATCACACCAGTGCAGTTTGTCTTCACATTCACACATTTCTTTTACATTTTTCTTCCTTTATTGTGTTACTAGGACGACCCTGCCTCACTCTGCAAATTACATAAAATAATTGGAATTGAATTTAGGAAAACAACTTCTTGTTTTTTTGTGCCTTTTCTAGTGTTTTTTTTTTTTTTTTACCAGTGACAGTAAAAGCAGGAGTACAAGGACAGAAGAGAATATCAAGTCGAGATGTTTTGTTTCACACTTTAGACTCTGCAAAGGCCTTTTTTCCACACTTGCACCAATTTCAATTTCCGTGACTCAATGCGAAGACGGCTGCGCCAACATGGGCAGGACAACAACTCCTAGTTAGTCCAATGTCTAACTTTTATGTTATTTATGTAGATAACTTGTTTTGTCTTTTGTTAGTACTTTTTAATGATCAGAGAGAAGCTAAATAGAGTTTCAGTGTCCTGTTTTTTGTATAATGACAATAAAGAATCATCCATCCATTCAAAACGAGGGGTGTGTCGGTAAACATGTGATGACTGTTTCCTGGAGGGAATGATTAACACTCAACATCACTGATATTTGGAGCACATTGCTCTTCATCAGTGTTGTTAATAAATAAGTTGCATCAGGAGCTTTAAGTGTGAATAATTGACTTCTGTTCACTCCTCAACATGGTTCCAGCTCCTGATTTCACTGTAGTGATGAATGTTCTTTGTTCACTTTGACATTGAATTGATGTCAGGATCCAACAGATTCCTCAACAAACACATTTCAGTAGTACGCTACCTTCATTACAGTTATTTCTCAGCTTTAACAAAGCTCCTCATGAACCACAGAAGACTGACTTTGATTATGTAAAACCATCACTTCATTCTCAACTGCTTTGTAATCCAGCAGCATACAAATAGTAACATCTGCTGTCTGCATGGTGTGTGAGTGAGATAAAGCTCAATCAACACCCACAACGTCTCCAGTGGTGCATTTTGAATACAATCAAGGATGATGGATTACGACCCAGGACGACCTGGGAATTCTCATCAGAAGAAAAAGGTGCGCTGTGAATAATCCGACGGAGGCGTCTCTTTGTTCAGTCCATACCTCCTCCAACTTGTCTTGACACCTGACGAGCTGACGGAGCAGCAGGCGACAAACACATCACAATCTTAAATGGAGAAAACTGTATTCAACAAACTACAGACTGGATATAAAACTACAGACTGGATATAAAACTACAGACTGAATATAAAACTACAGACTGAATATAAAACTACAGTCTGGATATAAAACTACAGTCTAGATATAAAACTACAGACTGGATATAAAACACAGACTGGATATAAAACTACAGACTGGATATAAAACTACAGACTGGATATAAAACTACAGACTGGATATAAAACTACAGTCTGGATATAAAACTACAGACTGGATATAAAACTACAGACTGGATATAAAACTACAGTCTAGATATAAAACTACAGACTGGATATAAAACACAGACTGGATATAAAACTACAGACTGGATATAAAACACAGACTGGATATAAAACTACAGACTGGATATAAAACTACAGACTGGATATAAAACTACAGACTGAATATAAAACTACAGACTGGATATAAAACACAGACTGGATATAAAACTACAGACTGGATATAAAACACAGACTGGATATAAAACTACAGACTGGACATAAAACTACAGACTGAATATAAAACTACAGACTGGATATAAAACTACAGACTGAATATAAAACTACAGACTGGATATAAAACACAGACTGGATATAAAACTACAGACTGGATATAAAACTACAGTCTGGATATAAAACTACAGACTGGATATAAAACTACAGTCTGGATATAAAACTACAGACTGAATATAAAACTACAGTCTGGATATAAAACACAGACTGGATATAAAACTACAGTCTGGATATAAAACTACAGACTGGATATAAAACTACAGTCTGGATATAAAACTACAGACTGAATATAAAACTACAGACTGGATATAAAACTACAGTCTGGATATAAAACTACAGACTGAATATAAAACTACAGACTGGATATAAAACACAGACTGGATATAAAACTACAGACTGGATATAAAACTACAGACTGGATATAAAACTACAGACTGGATATAAAACACAGACTGGATATAAAACTACAGACTGGATATTCCAGTTATCTCGGTGTTGTTAGCGAAAGTCACCTTTCACCAGGTCTGTGGTGCAGTCAGGTTACAGCTATCGGGGGGCGGACGTAGTATCGTCAGGTTTCCAATTAGATCGGTCAGATCCACCCCTGGCTCCTGTGGAATATAGATCTGCTTAGTGCATATGAGGGCTCATATGTTGTACGATAATACAATATAATTTGGGTTGTCTTCCACCTAAAAGTCATGTATATTGATGTATTCTTTGTTGGTTGGTGGAGGTGGGGGTTGTCTTCCTTCACCCCCTGGAATCCTCCAGACAGCCGTCTGATAATGCCTCAAAGAACAACTGTATGTGACCCCACAGGTTGCAGACCTCCTACTGTGACCTTTTGGTTTGGCCAAGCAGTATCACTCACGTTTACATACACAGCCTTTTGTCTACACCTTAAGATCGGTAGTGATGGTACGACCTATATGTAAGTGATATGATATGATATATATATATATATATGTGTTGTATTGTTGTAAACATATCCTAGCACAGAAGCTCAAAATATATACTGACTGTAAGCATTGTAGAACACATTGCTTATGCAGGAACTTATCACGTTGGGGTCACAGTGGGGTGCAACTCACTATCACATCAAAAGGGGGATGTGGTTCAAACGGAGGACAGTGGAAAAGTACTGAGACAAACATACTATGCAAATGTTCCCGCCTCACTGTAGGTAACACCTCTTCCTATAGTATAAGTGTATGTGCCGGAAAGGGGGAAGTCAGAATCCAACAAAGAGACCTCAGGTTGATGTTGGGCTCTCCAAGATATCTTGTAAACTACGCTTAATAAAAATCAACTAAGACCGGTAAATGCCTAAAGACTGCTTCTATCAACGGACTCGGGGAAAACAATTGGGGACAACAATTTGAGATACAACACTCCTCCCCCAGCTCGTCCAAATATGGTCACTTCCTGTTTCAAACCACTCCGAACGAGCAAAGATGGTGACGGACAGAATCCGTTTGGTTTGGCAGTAAATTCTTAAACATACAGTAGAGGACAGGTTCAGACATCCGTTTGCGGTCTTTGTACAAGTTTCATAGTCTAGGCTGACTTTCACCAAAATTGACTTTCTCAAGAAAAGCATCTACAGGAAACAGGAACTCTAAGTGCTGGTGTTCACAGGACACATTTCTTTAAATGCTGCCACTCGACCAGTATACGTAAATATTTAGTCCAACCTTGAAACAACAGCTACAGTCACTGGATCAATCTACGAGCTGCAGCTGCTTCTTTAAAGGATTTATCATAAACATGCAGGTTTGCATTTCTGATGATGCAGAATATTCCCTGAAATATGGATGAAAGTCTGTAACTGAAAACTACACCTCCTCATGAGGTCACCTCTTCATGAAGACAGACAGGTCACCTCCTCATGAGGTCACCTCTTCATGAAGACAGACAGGTCACCTCCTCATGAGGTCACCTCTTCATGAAGACAGACAGGTCACCTCCTCATGAGGTCACCTCTTCATGAAGACAGACAGGTCACCTCCTCATGAGGTCACCTCTTCATGAAGACAGACAGGTCACCTCCTCATGAGGTCACCTCTTCATGAAGACAGACAGGTCACCTCCTCATGAGGTAACCTCTTCATGAAGACAGACAGGTCACCTCCTCATGAGGTAACCTCTTCATGAAGACAGACAGGTCACCTCCTCATGAGGTCACCTCTTCATGAAGACAGACAGGTCACCTCCTCATGAGGTCACCTCTTCATGAAGACAGACAGGTCACCTCCTCATGAGGTAACCTCTTCATGAAGACAGACAGGTCACCTCCTCATGAGGTCACCTCTTCATGAAGACAGACAGGTCACCTTGGCTGTTGAACAGGTCGACAGACAGATGAACAAAGATATGTGATGAACAAAGATATGTGATGAGCAAAGATATCTGATGAACAAAGATATCTGATGAGCAAAGATATCTGATGAACAAAGATATGTGATGAACAAAGATATCTGATGAACAAAGATATGTGATGAACAAAGATATCTGATGAACAAAGATATCTGATGAGCAAAGATATCTGATGAACAAAGATATCTGATGAACAAAGATATCTGATGAACAGAGATATCTGATGAACAAAGATATGTGATGAACAAAGATATCTGATGAACAAAGATATCTGATGAGCAAAGATACCTGATGAACAAAGATACCTGATGAACAAAGATATCTGATGAACAAAGATATCTGATGAACAAAGATACCTGATGAACAAAGATATCCATGTTCTCATGTGTTTTTAACATTTTAGCTCCGTGTCATGTGTTCAAACCAAACCGGTCCAGCTAGCCTCCTCTAGGATTGTAAGTGCGTGACTATCCGTGGTGTTACGGTACGGGTGCTCGGAGCGACCAAAAAGGACCAAAAGAGACCCGACTTCACCAAATGGCTCATTTAATAGACCTATAACATGTAGAAACTACATTATATTACATGTTATATGAAACTCTAATTTTATATTCCCATTGAGGAGGTGGAGTGATGTTTCTAGTGATGAGCAGGATGTGATGTCATGATGATTTGTTCCAGATGTTCAGTTGACCAATCAGATCTCTGGGGGCGGAGCTACTGGTTGTATAATATCCTGTAAAACGCACACTGTTGTCTCAACAAATTCAACTACAGGAGGACTGAAGGTTTCTGTCTACGAGGTTTACTTCACATGAACGGTCACGTCTGACCTCCCTGCATCAGACTCAGAGCTCAATCCTACCTGAATTGTTCAGGTACATGAAGTTACAATAAAACTTGCTCTGTCAATATTAATAAATATTAGTTCTTGGCTTCGTTTAACCTCCTCGACACCCTCAGCTGAGTGTTTGATTAACATGAAAACCTGCAGGTTGAGCTCAGTAATTATGTTATCAGTCACAATTAACAGGCTGAGCACAACGTTAATGTTCAGATGTAGGACAGTCTTCATCCTCTCAGCTGTCAGAGATGATCTGACTCTGGAGTCTTCATCACAGTCTTCATCAGCTCGGACAGCGAGTCTCCTCCAGTCGACACCCAACAGCTGCTGAACAAAGAGCTCAATGGACACGAAGGAGCTTCTCACCGCTTCGTTTCCACGTTTTATAAAAAACAAACTGACAATTAGCAGCTGGTCAGTGTTTAACGTGCTGGATGGAGGAGGAGGGAAATGTGTCCTTCACATTAAAATGATGATTAAATGTTTGTGATCAAAGGAAGTGATTCCATATTACTGGATGTTAAATGAGTTTTCTCCACACGTCCAGTTGTCAGAGACGTCTCTTTGTTTGTTTCATCCAGCAGGTCTATGTGTTGAATGAACATGAATTAAACAGCATCTAAAGCTCTTATTTTGACAGCTGATGTCGTCCTTGTTTCTATATTCCAGTCTGTTCTGGAAACATTTTTTAGGACCTTTTAGGACCTTTGAGGAGCTTTCAGGAGCTTTTAGTAACTTTTATCTCCACGGTTCTCTAAGTTCAATAAATACATACAAAATAATTAAAATATTTTTGTGATGTGCAGCAGGATTATTATCACAGGAAGTGATTACAGACTTATTAATTTATCAGTTGGTGATAAAAAAACAAAAACACATTCTTGCAATTTTCGAATTCACGCAACATTACACAAAAAACTCAAAACACAAATTACATCATTTTTGAGAAAATCTGCCACAGCTGCATCTGCACTCCTCAAACATGGACAGAACAAAGTCACAATACCTGGATTCAACCAGGAAGTAACTATCTATTTATAGTATTTCCCGCTACGGCCCATCAGCTGCCAAATATGGACGTCATGTGACCTCCTTCACTATTCAGAAAACAGTGAAAGAACAAAGTCGTGATTCTTCACTCGTTCTGTTGTTAATTAACTGCTGTACAGTTCCAGCTAGGTTCCCTCCTCCAACACTTTCCATCCCATCATCTCTCCTCGTCACACCTCTTCATCCTCGACAGACTGTCTGTCAACCAGTTAGCCTCTTCTGTGGCTCCAACAGCAGCTGTTCAGGTTTAATTAAAGTTCAAATTAAATCAGAAGCAGTTTCATCTTCTCCAGATACCAAACAGAGACACTGGCAGCATCCCATAATGCCTCCTTGTAGCAAATCCCATAACAACAGGCAGACACACTGTGACGAACCTCCCCAACACCGACAGCTTCAGTTAGCTCGACGTCTTTTCCATTGTCTTCTTGTTCTAATCAGCTGTTCTTGTGTTTCTGATCATTGTGTGAAGTTCAGGGACGATCAGATTTTCACCATGAAACGCTGCTCTGTTCAATAAATAAATAAAAAAGATTAGAACTAAGATATTTCTGTGATGTGCAGCATGATTATTATCACCGGATTTATTACAGATTTATTCATTTATCAGGTAGTGCTTTAAAAAAAAAAATTTGATTTTTCTTTCTCGACTTATAATTTTTTTTGAATTCCTGCAATTTTACGCATAAAACTCACTTAAAACTCCACAAATGATATCGACATTTTTGAGAAAATCTGCTGGAAAATCAAACATTTTTGATCACAACAATAAACATCCTGCAGATTCCCAGAGGACGGACGGAGGAGGACGTACATGCAGTGCAGTCCTCGCTCTGAAGACTGTCCATCTCACTGAAAATATTCAGGTGATCTTTGATGAAAGAATGAAGAAGAAGGACTTTTATTTGCGAGTCTGTTTCACTCAGTATATTTTGACACACTTCCATGAACACTTCCTCCCTCAGCAGGGGACCAGCCGGGTCTCAGGAATCCACCTGACTCCAAGGATACGTGGTGTAAATTGTTCCGGCTGTCTCCGGCCTCCACTGCTCCTCCATGAACTCAAGACTTTTCATGCCCATCCGAACAACAAGCGTCAGAAATCACCGCCTCCGACTCACAGTCACGAATCCTTCACATACTGTTGATTCAGCACGACATGCTCCTCTCAGTAACTTTGACAAGTTTAACATCGGATTAAAGGTGCAGCATGTAAAACTTAAAGATGCCCTTCTGTGAATTTAAAGTCTATAACCTTTCTTAACATCTATGTGGTGTGGCTAGTTAGCATGCTAACTTCAGTAGGAGTCTCAGTGAGTGACATGATGTCAACTCTACGATTCCTTCACAGCCGTTAGATAATTGCGGCTCATTTTTTGAATGTTTTAAACTAAAAACCCTCCAGATTGCACCTTTAAAACCATAAAAAACAAGCTGCTGGTTTACATAAGGTTTTGGAGATCACTGAAATAAGATGAGCGTGAGATTCACCCTCTGAGCTTCACGACCATCCGCTCCAACAGCGGCAGGAACTCCAGACATTATCCCCAAAAAGTCAAATCAAAGGCCGTGACAACATATCTGTACAGTTTATGAGCTCTCCCACGCCAGCTGAAGGTATTTCTGTGCAGCCTGTGATGACATGTAGAGATGAAGAAGAAAGGAGCTGTGACAGGAGCTGAGGGTTTAAACAAGGTTCATTTGTTTGGAAGGTTTCCTTCAGCTTTTCTCAGCCTACAGCAGACGGACCGATTCAGGATGTTTCACAGTCGCACCATCACGTCAGAATATCTGCGCTGTCTTCAGGACATTTTTACCAGATTTTCCCATAATGCATCCTGACGTGCTTGGCATATTCAGGAACTCAGATCCCCTATAAATGTGAAACTGTCCTCCGTCGTGCAGCTCGGAGAAGAGTTTGGCAGCACAACGAGACGGTGTGAAGCTGCCAGAGAGTGTTTGGGGTTGGAGAGGTTAACCTGCCTCTCATCAAATTATCCTCCAACATGTAAACACAGAAAGCGACAGACAGGAGCGCCTCCATTTTATCCTCAATTCACTCTAACACACTCACCAGCAGCGTCTGACAGTACAGTATGTTAACCTGATGCATCCCATAATGTAACTAACAGAAATACACAGACATGAGTTGATGTATGAACCCGTCTGTCTGCAGAAGGATCTCCGGGTTTGACAATAATTGATCTGATTTCTCATTTTTCCTTCTGGACATTTCTTCGACCTGTTTTTGCTTCTTGGATGCAATCCTCCACAAATCCTTTTTCCTGTGATAAATATTAAATATTTCAGAAGACTACAGACGTTTTTATGTTGTTAAATGCTTCCATAATGAACTCAGTGCCATGTTAATAAACATGTATTGATCTGTAATCTGAATGTATTCAACCAACAAGATTTATTCTCATTACAGAATAAACTTTCAAAATTCAATCGACTCTTCAAATCAAGACAAATGCAAAGTTTCTAAAGAAGGTGTTTGTTGAACCAATCAGCTGTTAGAACAGGTGAGCACCAGGTGTTTCCCATTTACACAACTTTTCCACTGTTTAGTTGAATCTGTCTCAACGTTTTAGACACGTGTTGCTGCCATCAAATTAAAAATAAGAAAATATTTTTATAAAACAATAAAATGTCTCCGTTCCAACATTTGATATGTTGTCTTTGGTCTATTTTAAATTAAATATGGGTTTATGTGATTTACAAATCAACACATTCTGTTTTTATTTATATTTACAGTCGGTTCCACCACAACACGCCCACAGCTGTAAAACCCCGTCATCATAAACTGGACAGACACAATATGGAGAATATCAGGATGGGTACTCAGTCAGCTCAGACTGACGCACCACACAATGAAATACGATCATCTGCAGAGAAATACAAATACTTCAATTCATCTGTAAACTCACGCTGTTGATTTCCAACATTAAAACTACTTATTTCTCTGCCTGATATCTGTATTTTTGAACTAGAACATAAGAATTATCCCGGCGTCAAAAGGCAGCTTCAGTAAACCCTCCCTCACCTGACTGCACCTGTAATTTTGTGTGAGGCAGGAATAGAGTGAGCAGTTTGTTTGTCGGGAGATAAACACTCTGAAAGGTCTAAATCCTGCAGAGGCCTCCGTATCCCTCCTCACAGGCTGGATGCCGTCTGCAGCACCACATTATCAGCCCTCTGCCAGCTTTACACCGCCACTGCTGCTATTACACAGGCTTACTGCTCTGTGTGTGTGTGTGTGTGTGTGTGTGTCTGTGTGTGTCTGTGTGTGTCTGTGTGTGTGTGTGTGTGTGTGTGTTTGTCTGTGTGTGTGTGTGTGTGTGTGTGTGTGTGTGTGTGTGTGTGTGTCTGTGTGTGTGTGTGTGTGTGTGTTTGTCTGTGTGTGTGTGTGTGTGTGTGTGTGTGTGTTTGTCTGTGTGTGTGTGTGTGTGTGTGTGTGTGTGTGTCTGTGTGTGTGTGTGTGTGTGTGTGTGTGTGTGTGTGTGTGTGTGTGTGTGTGTGTGTCTGTGTGTGTCTGTGTGTGTGTGTGTGTGTGTGTGTGTTTGTCTGTGTGTGTGTGTGTGTGTGTGTGTGTGTGTGTGTGTGTCTGTGTGTGTGTGTGTGTGTGTGTGTGTGTGAGAGAGAGAGACTCCTGCAGTATGAAGGGTTATCATAGCAGCTGGCAGCAGTTTACAGGAAGACACAAACAAGACAAAGCAGAGACGAGAGACACACACACGCACGCACGCACACACGCACGCACGCACACACACACGCACGCACACACACACACACACACACACACACACACACACACACAGACACACACACACACACACACACACACACACACACACACACGCACGCACGCATGCACGCACGCACGCACACACACACACACACGCTACCAACTGGGCCTAATTCTTACTGTAACAGTTCAGGTACTCATAAACTGAATACTGTCAGGAGGAAAAGTCATGAGTTCTCAAGAATAAAACAGAACCGAGTTTCCAAAAAAGTTGTGACACCGTGTGAAATGTAAATAAAAACAGAAAGCAATGATTTAAAAATCACACAAACTCATATCTAACTGAAAATAGACCAAAGACAACATATCAAGTGTTGAAACCGAGATCATTGAAGATGGACTGAGGTGAAGTGGACAACTGTCCTGAGGTCTGATGGATCACAATCTGAGATTCTGTTTGGAAATCATGGACGCTGCATCCTCCAGGTTAAAGAGGAGAGGGACCATCCAGCTTGTTATCAGCTCAGTTCTAAAGCCAGCATCTGTGATGGTACAGGATGCATTAGTGCACATGACATGGGTAGCTTGAACATCTGGAAGGAAGCATTAATGCTGAATGATATATTCAGGTTTTGGAGCAACATATGCTGCCATCCAGACAACGTCTCTTTCAGGGAAGGTCTTGTTTATTTCAGCAGAACAACGTCCAACCACATTCTGCACGTATTCCAACAGCATGGTTCTCTAGTAGAAGAGTCCACTGATAAACTGGCCTCCTGCAGTCCAGACCTGTCAATCATTGAAAACATCTGGAGCATCAGGACATGAACAATACAACAAAGGAGACACCAGTTTTTTGAAACGGGGTTGTAAAAAAATTCAAAATGTCCATTTACACAACAGCAACATAATATACACTCACCGACCACTTTATTAGGTACACCTGTTCAACTGCTTGTTAACGCAAATATCTGATCAGCCAATCACATGGCAGCAGCTCAATGTATTGAGGCATGAAGACACGGTGAAGACGAGCTGCTGAAGGTCAAACGGAGCATCAGAACAGGAAGAAAGGTGATTTCAGTGATTTGAAGGTGGCAGGTTGTTGGAGCCAGACGGGCTGGTCTGAGTATTTCACTAACTGATGATCTACTGGGATTTTCACCAACAACCATCTCTAGCTTTACAGAGAACGGTCCGACAAAGAGAAAATATCCAGGGAGCTGCAGTTCTCTGATGCCTTGTTGATGCCAGAGGTCAGAGGTCAAAGGAGAACAGCTAGACTGGTTGGAGATGATAGAAAGGAAATAGTAACTCCAATTAAAACTGCAAGCAGTGATGTACGGGCCCTCGCACTCCAGCGCACCGTCTCCCCGAAGATGTCTCCCCGACGTGCAGCGTGCGAGGGACCGCGTATACCCACTTAAAGTTGCTATTTTTGTCTCGTTTCCTGTCTCCAGCAGGGGGCGCTGGCGAGCCGTTTGGCCACGCCCACTCGCAAAACACATCAGATGTATCGTCTCACCACGCCGGATGTATGTCATACGTTTCGTGAGGTTTCAAGCACCCGTTGACCTTAAAACATCAACTTCCTGTATCACGGCGAGACATCAAACTTTGCCGCATCGTCACGGCGACACCCAAGGACAAAGTTGAACGAATGTCTCAATATATCATCAACTACATGTTTAAGTTATTGTGACCCGACTTTAGGTTCATGGGATCAACCAGCTCGACGTAGAATGTGAACGTATGAAAAGTGTCATTTCCAGTGGCCAACAGGGGGCGCTATGAGCTAATATTACCCCACAGGGGTCTTCAGGGCGGGGCTGTTATCATACCTGTGATGTTTGGAGAAGGTCGGTCCATGTACATAAGATTTAAAGCAACTCCTGGTTTCATGGTGAGACGCTCAAAATGGCCGCCTCTTACGGGCAGGTGTGATACACGTGTCCACCGGATTTGGTGAATTTAGGTAAATGTGGCCGCCGGGGCATCTCTGTAGGGGGCGCTCTCGAGCCGTTTGGCCACACCCACTCGCGACTCCACTAGAATACTAAATTTTTCGCCGGGAGACAAATGTGTTTCTACTTTCATGAGTTTTTGTATATGATGAAGATTCCAAAAAGGAAAATCCCTTTATGTAAGGAGAAGAAGAACGACCAAGAACGAGAACATTTTTATGCAACAACAGGGCTTCACACCGATGCTCGGTGCTCGGACCCTAATAAGCACTCGTTCCAACCGAGGTATGCAGAAGATCTGAACAACATGTGGAAGCTTGAAGCAGACGGACTCCAGCAGCAGAAGACCACCGGGTCCTCCTGTCAGCTAACAACAGCAAACTGAGGCTGGATTCACACCGGCTCATTGGACAGGAGAAGATCGGAGTAACGTCTCCGTCTGATGAGTCTGGATTTCTGCTGCCACATTCAGATGGTCGGCAGAGTTTGGCATCAACGACATGAAAGCGTGGATCCATCCTGCCTGGTATCAGCGGTTCAGGCTGGTGGTGATGGTGGTGGTGGTGTGGTGGTGGTGGTGGTGTGATGGTGCGGTGATGGTGGTAGTGGGGGGATGGTGGTGTGATGATGTGGTGATGGTGGCAGTGGGGGGATGGTGGTGTGATGGCGGTCTGATGGTGGTGGTTTGATATTTTCTTGTCCCACTTTGGGTCCTTCGTACCAGCTGGGCATCATGTAAACACTACAGCCTACCTGAGTATTGCTGCTGACCGTGTCCGTCCCTTTATGTCCTCAGTGGACCGTCTCCTGATGGCTGCTTCCAGCAGGATAACGCACCACGTCACAAAGATCAAATCATCTCAAACTGGTTTCTGGAACATGACGATGAGTTCACTGGACTCCAACGGCCTCCACGGTCACCACATCTCCATCTAATAGAAGCTTTGGGATGTGGTGCAACGGGAGATTCACATCACGGATGTGCAGCTGATAAATCTGCAGCACCTGTGATGTCATCATGTGAATATGGAGCGAAACCTCTGAGGAATGTTTCCAGCAGCTCGTTGAATCTACGACACCAAGAATTAAGAATTAAAGCAGTTCTGAAGGCAAAAGGGTCCAACGGTACCAACAAGATGAACCTAATAAAGGTACACCTTGTGACTGGAAAAAAAAGTGACCAGGTATTCTGGTTCCGTGTGATCCACATGGTGGCCGGCAGAATGACCCGTCCAATGTGAGCAAAGCAGTCGAGAGTTCTAGACATGTAGGGAGGCACACCGAGCACAACCATCAGTGATGTCATCAACCATCCAGTCTGTTTTATATCCAGTCTGTAGTTTTATATCCAGTCTGTGTTTTATATCCAGTCTGTGTTTTATATCCAGTCTGTAGTTTTATATCCAGTCTGTGTTTTATATCCAGTCTGTGTTTTATATCCAGTCTGTAGTTTTATATCCAGTCTGTTTTATATCCAGTCTGTAGTTTTATATCCAGTCTGTAGTTTTATATCCAGTCTGTGTTTTATATCCAGTCTGTGTTTTATATCCAGTCTGTAGTTTTATATCCAGTCTGTAGTTTTATATCCAGTCTGTAGTTTTATATCCAGTCTGTTTTATATCCAGTCTGTAATTTTATATCCAGTCTGTGGTTTTATAGTGCATCCGGAAAGTATTCACAGTGCTTCACTTATTCCACATTTTGTTATGTTACAGATTTATTCCAAAATGGATTAAATTCATTTTTTTCCTCAAAATTCTACACACAATATCCCATAATGACAAAGTGAAAATAGTTTGTTGAAAATTTTTGCAAATCTATTAAAAATAAAGAACAAAAATATAACATGTACATAAGTATTCACAGCCTTTGCTCAATACTTTGTTGAAGCACCTTTGGCAGAACTTACAGCCTCAACTCTTTTTGAGTATGAAGCTATAAGCTTGGCTCCTATTCTTGGGCAGTTTCTCCCGTTCTTCTTTGCAGGACCTCTCAAGCTCCATCAGGTTGGATGGGGAGTGTCGGTGCTCAGACATCTTCAGATCTCTCCAGAGATGTTCAATCGGGTTCAAGTCTGGGCTCTGCCTGGGACACTCAAAGACATTCACAGAGTTGTCCCGAAGCCATTCCTTTGTTATCTTGGCTGTGTGCTTCGGGTCGTTGTCCTGTTGGAAGATGAACCTTCGCCCCAGTCTGAAGTCCAGAGCGCTCTGGAGAAGGTTTTCATCAAGGATGTCTCTGTACATTGCTGCATTCATCTTTCCCTCCATCCTGACTAGTCTCCCAGTTCCTGCTGCTGAAAAACATCCCCACAGCATGATGCTGCCACCACCATGCTTCACTGTAGAGATGGTGTTGGCCAGGTGATGAGCGCTGCCTGGTTTCCTCCAGACATGACGCTTGGCATTCAGGCCAAAGAGTTCAATCTTTGTTTCATCAGACCAGAGAATTTAGTTTCTCCTGGTCTGACAGTCCTTCAGGTGCCTTTTGGTAAACTCCAGGTGGGCTGTCATGAGCCTTTTACTGAGGAGTGGCTTCCGTCTGGCGACTCTACCATACAGGCCTGCTGGGTGGAGTGCTGCAGAGATGGTTGTCCTTCTGGAAGGTTCTCCTCTCTTCACAGAGCAACGTTGGAGCTCTGTCAGAGTGACCATCGGGTTCTTGGTCACCTCCCTGACTAAGGCCCTTCTTCCCCGATCGCTCAGTTTGGCCGGGCGGCCAACTCTAGGAAGAGTCCTGGTGGTTCAAACTTCTTCCATTTACAGATGATGGAGGCCACTGTGCTCATTGGGACCTTCAATGCTGCAGAAACGTTTCTGTACCTTTCCCCAGATCTGATCCTCCATACAATCCTGTCTCGGAGGTCTACAGATGATTCTTTGGACTTCATGTCTTGGTTTGTGCTCTGACATGTCAACTGTGGGACCTTATATAGACGGTGTGTGTCTTTCCAAATCATGTCCAATCAACTGAATTTACCAGGTGGACTCCAATCAAGTTGTAGAAACATCTGAAGGATGATCAGTGGAAACAGGATGCACCTGAGCTCAATGTTGAGTGTAATGGCAAAGGCTGTGAATACTTATGTACGTTTTTTTTTTTTTTTTTGATTTTTAATAGATTTGCAAAAATTTCAAAAAAAATGTATTTCACGTTGTCATGATGGGATATTGTGTGTAGAATTTTGAGCAAATGAATTTAATCCATTTTGGAATAAAGCTGTAATATAACAAAATGTGGAAAAAGTGAAGCGCTGTGAATACTTTCTGGATGCATTGTATATCCAGTCTGTGTTTTATATCCAGTCTGTGGTTTTATATCCAGTCTGTAGTTTTATATCCAGTCTGTGGTTTTATATCCAGTCTGTAGTTTTATATCCAGTCTGTGGTTTTATATCCAGTCTGTAGTTTTATATCCAGTCTGTGGTTTTATATCCAGTCTGTAGTTTTATATCCAGTCTGTAGTTTTATATACAGTCTGTGTTTTATATCCAGTCTGTGGTTTTATATCCAGTCTGTAGTTTTATATCCAGTCTGTGGTTTTATATCCAGTCTGTGGTTTTATATCCAGTCTGTAGTTTTATATCCAGTCTGTGGTTTTATATCCAGTCTGTAGTTTTATATTCAGTCTGTAGTTTTATATCCAGTCTGTGTTTTATATCCAGTCTGTAGTTTTATATCCAGTCTGTGGTTTTATATCCAGTCTGTAGTTTTATATCCAGTCTGTGTTTTATATCCAGTCTGTAGTTTTATATCCAGTCTGTGGTTTTATATCCAGTCTGTAGTTTTATATTCAGTCTGTAGTTTTATATCCAGTCTGTAGTTTTATATCCAGTCTGTGTTTTATATCCAGTCTGTGGTTTTATATCCAGTCTGTAGTTTTATATCCAGTCTGTAGTTTTATATCCAGTCTGTAGTTTTATATCCAGTCTGTGTTTTATATCCAGTCTGTAGTTTTATATCCAGTCTGTAGTTTTATATCCAGTCTGTGTTTTATATCCATTCTGTAGTTTTATATCCAGTCTGTAGTTTTATATCCATTCTGTAGTTTTATATCCAGTCTGTGTTTTATATCCAGTCTGTAGTTTTATATCCAGTCTGTAGTTTTATATCCAGCCTGTAGTTTTATATCCAGTCTGTAGTTTTATATCCAGTCTGTAGTTTTATATCCAGTCTGTAGTTTTATATCCAGTCTGTGTTTTATATCCATTCTGTAGTTTTATATCCAGTCTGTAGTTTTATATCCATTCTGTAGTTTTATATCCAGTCTGTGTTTTATATCCAGTCTGTAGTTTTATATCCAGTCTGTAGTTTTATATCCAGCCTGTAGTTTTATATCCAGTCTGTAGTTTTATATCCAGTCTGTGGGATGTTGCACCAAAACACACACAAGGAGCAGCGGGTAGCATCCAGTGAACATCTGCAATCACTGTTCCAGGAGTATCAACTTACTGGAGCAGCTGGCAGTGAAGTCATGTGACCAAGGAGAGAACATACAACATGGATGGACACGGTCCGAACTTCTTTCTGCTGTGAGACACCGTGCCGCCTTTTAACCACGTTTTAACCGTACTTTCACATGGTGTCACTCACTGAAGGACACACACACACACACACACACACACACACACACAACAGGAAGGGTCAAGCAGCTGCAGTCAGTGTGTGTCCATGAAGGAAACACAGTCCTGTGATCTGGTGACATCACAGCAGTCTGTCAGTTCAACATGAAGAAGAGGAGGAGCTGACAGCTGTCAATCACTACTGGAAAACTGGCAATGGTAATAATCACTATAATAATCAATAATTATTATCAGATTAATCTTCACTGGTAGTCAAACTGTACAAATGAATAAAAAAATAAATAAAAATACAGAGAGGACGCCTCAATCACACACCAACACACACAGCAGCTCACCTGGTCAGACCTGGATCAGAACCCGGGTTCAAGTCCAGCTGCAGGTCATCCTCTCTTCATTATTACAGTGAATACAATTTAAAAAAGAGGACTCCAAAATAAGGATCTTCATGTTTACCTGTGACGCTGCACAGCTTCAGGAACACGACAATGAAAGCTTGTGAACTTAAAAGAAGAGAACCCAAGAAGTGAACAGGAGCGTCCGACCCGGAGCCAGAGCCCCATCTGATGACATCATTCAGGTCTAAGAGCTCAATATTAAAATCACGAGGTTGAAATGTACTTTCACAAAGCTGAGATTAAACTCTTTTAACGCTGTGATCCAGGACCGAAGCTCTAAAGCTGAGTCTGTCTGTGGACTGATGACGTCTCAGATCATCAACAACACTTTCTGGATTTTAAAAGGGAAGTTTCCAGCCAGTCGAGGTCACATCTCAGAAAACTGGAGATCTGTCAGATAAAAGGAGGAAAACTGAAGAAGAGCTCCTGCAGCTAGAAAACGGAGCTCCAGTTCCAGAGTGAAAGGATGTTTTAAATCTCGTCCTTTAACCTGAACGTGCATCCAGCTGTAGATATAAATACTGATGAAATAAATGCACCCTTCCACATCAATATCACAACCACAGAGCACTTTATATTCCAGCTCTTTCTGGTAGAAAAAGCACTTTGTCTGCTGAACAAACTGTGTGTCTGCAGCCGGCAGCTCTCCGGAGGAAACCGTGAACTGTGTAAATATAAAACCCAGCAGAACCCCGGCGTTCCCGCCCAGCGAGCCGCGGCCCGCAAACATGGAGATAAGAAAGAAATGAGAGCCTCACCAGACGAGCGGCCGGCGGCAGAGGACCAGCGCGTCGTACAGAAGACACACCGCGAACACGGTGATGCCCGTCTCCTTCACCAGCATCGCACACGTCCCCAGAACCAGGCTGACGAGCAGCGAGCCGGCCCACACCGTGGAGGGCAGAGAGGCCTCGGAAACACACGGGGCCACGCTCCTGGAGGACGGGAGGACAGACGGACATCAGGACACATTCTAATTAGTCATTAAGCTGACGGTAAACTACCAACGACATCCTTTAAAACAGCATTGGCTAAAACAGAAAGAGTTTCAACTGGAGACACAATTCTGAAAATTGAACCGACAACTCCCGGTTTTGATAAACTGATACACATCGGAGGAAACAGCTTCGGTTCCACCAAGACAACCTTCAGCAGTCGCTCCGTTGATGTGCTGCTGCAGTGTGAAGCTGTTTGAAGGATGTTCTGGAGTATAATATAAAATATAAAATATAAAATATAAAATATAAAATATATAATATAAAATATATAATATAAAATATAAAATATATAATATAAAACATATAATATAAAATGTATAATATATAATGTAAAATATATAATGTAAAATATAAAATATATAATATAAAATATAAAATATATAATATAAAATATATAATATAAAATGTATAATATATAATGTAAAATATATCATATAAAATATATAATATAAAATATGTAATATATAATATGAAATATAAAATATATAATATAAAATATATAATATATATAATATATAAAATGAAATATATAATATAAAATATGAAATATATAATATAAAATATGTAATATAAAATATATATAAAATATATAAAATATATAATATAAAATATAAAGTGTGATTGTCCGACTTCAGGCACAACATGTTCCCAAAAATGTTTCACAATAAAAGCCTTTTTATGAGGGGTTTCTGTCATAAAAGGCTATAGGGCTTTTATTTTGAAAAATACAGGAAGTGTTCAGTTTCTATTGACCTGTACTGTAGTAACTGACGACACAAATGATAGCGGATCATAACGACGCTCCAAGTGAATCAGTTAATACATCTTAAATGTAATTATGATAAATGGGACTGTTCCTTTTGTTTTTATTGACCCTCTTGAATAAATCTGATAAAATATGTTCTTGAATTTTAACTGGATCAAATAAACTGAAAACTGTATCTCCTCAATTCCAGAAATCAGTGGATGAGCGTCACTCCAGCAGCAGAGTGTCATTTCACAGGTCCTGTTGGTGGTGTGAATTCAACCAGAACACCACCATCATCATTATTATCTTCATCATCATCCTCCTTATCCTCATCCTCCTCATCATCATCTGCATGGCCAGCTCGTCTTCATCAGTCTGTCAGGCACGCTGATGGATTCTACTCGTGTGTGTGTGTGTGTGTGTGTGTGTGTGTGTGTGTGTGTGTGTGTGTGTGTGTGTGAGTGTGTGTGTGTGTGTGTGTGTGTGTGTGTGTGTGTGTGTGTGTGTGTGTGTGAGTGTGTGTGTGTGTGTGTGTGGTAACGTGTCATCTTACCAAACATAGGAGAGGAATGTCAGCAGGAACAGCAGCCCGGCCAAGACGTCCGCCCGGCCCACGATCCCAGACACCTGCAACACACACACACACACACACACACACACACACACACACACACACACACACACACACACACACACACACACACACACACACACACACACACACACACACACAGAGTTCAGAGATTGCTTGTGAAGTCCATCATGTTGCTAAACTACAGTGAGATGCACCACCTGACCTGCTGCTCATCAGGTGTCTGTGACAGCAGGTGTGTTTCAATTTTAGTTCACAACAGACAGAACGATAAAAGCTGTAAAAATGGTTGGAATCCAAACTGTTGAATGTTCTTCGGGAACAGTTGGAGACCAGAGCTATAAAAAGCCCACAAAACTGTTCAATATCCTGCAGCTGCCTCTGAAACACGTCAGGGATACAACACACAGCCAATAACATGCAGAGATCAGGGAACAGGATTTTAACTTGAGGTCCACGTGTCCAACATTTAATGGTTTTAAAAGGTGGATGTTGGAGGACATGGTAACATGATGGTGGTTAGAAGGTGTGATGGTGGTCAACAACTGTAATCATCGTGTCTGAGCCAACATCAACCATCAACCATCAACCAGCAGTGATGTAATCAACTATCAGTGATGTCATCACCCATCAGTGATGTCATCGTTGGTTTGTGAACGTTATGAATCCTCCAGTTCAGATTCTGTCCGTCACCATCTTGTTAGTTCGGAGCGGTTTGGAGCAGGAAGTGACCATATTTGGGCGAGCTGGGGGAGGAGCCAGCGGTGGATCTGACCGATCTGATTGGAAACCTGACGATACTACGTCCCGCCCACCGATAGCTGTAACCTGACTGCACCACAGGCCTGTCAATCAAACAGATACGCCCCCAAAAACAGGTCTTCTTGAATCTTCTTTTCTAATGAATGAGGGATTATTTTCAGATGGACCTCCAGAAAACTAATAAGAAGGAGTGACTTTAGCTAACAACACCGAGATAACTGATGGACACATTTTATTCACTTTGGATTTGATGAGAGAAGTTGAATGGGAGTCTATGGAGCCGGAGGCTTTTTGGAGCCGACCTCTAGTGGCACTCGCTGGTATTGCAGCTGAAGACACTTCTGGATCTGAAGCGACAAACGTTTTTATATCCAATCTGTGAAAGACACACATTCTGCAACATTTCAGGACGGACTGCAGACTAAACTGTTATCTTCCTGTCTGAGCTGTAATTCCGAGTATCGGTTGTATATCTTCTAAAATATACTGCTGCTTCTCCATAAAGGTGATCGACAGCTCCAGCCGGGGGTTTGTGTGTGTGGAGGAGCAGCGGGGGGGACGGAGGAGGAGGAGGAGCAACATTCATGTGATATCTCAGCAACTCCCACACAAACATTAGCAGTCATAAACTGTCAGAAAGATGGAAGAAGAGGGACATCAACAACAGGAGGGACATCAACAACAGGAGGGACTTCAACAACAGGAGGGACATCAACAACAGGAGGGACATCAACATTAGGAGGGACATCAACAACAGGAGGGACATCAACAACAGGAGGGACTTCAACAACAGGAGGGACATCAACAACAGGAGGGACTTCAACAACAGGAGGGACATCAACAACAGGAGGGACATCAACAACAGGAGGGACTTCAACAACAGGAGGGACATCAACAACAGGAGGGACTTCAACAACAGGAGGGACATCAACAACAGGAGGGACTTCAACAACAGGAGGGACTTCAACAACAGGAGGGACATCAACAACAGGAGGGACATCAACAACAGGAGGGACTTCAACAACAGGAGGGACTTCAACAACAGGAGGGACATCAACAACAGGAAGGACATCAACAACAGGAGGGACATCAACATTAGGAGGGACATCAACAACAGGAGGGACATCAACAACAGGAGGGACATCAACATTAGGAGGGACATCAACAACAGGAGGGACATCAACAACAGGAGGGACATCAGCATTAGGAGGGACATCAACAACAGGAGGGACATCAACATTAGGAGGGACATCAACAACAGGAGGGACATCAACAACAGGAGGGACTTCAACAACAGGAGGGACTTCAACAACAGGAGGGACATCAACAACAGGAGGGACTTCAACAACAGGAGGGACATCAACAACAGGAAGGACATCAACAACAGGAGGGACATCAACAACAGGAAGGACATCAACAACAGGAAGGACATCAACAACAGGAGGGACATCAACAACAGGAGGGACTTCAACAACAGGAGGGACATCAACAACAGGAGGGACATCAACAACAGGAAGGACATCAACAACAGGAAGGACATCAACAACAGGAGGGACATCAACAACAGGAGGGACATCAATATTAGGAGGGACATCAACAACAGGAGGGACATCAGCATTAGGAGGGACATCAACAACAGGAGGGACATCAACAACAGGAGGGACATCAGCATTAGGAGGGACATCAACAACAGGAGGGACATCAACAACAGGAGGGACATCAACATTAGGAGGGACATCAACAACAGGAGGGACATCAGCATTAGGAGGGACATCAGCAACAGGAGGGACATCAACAACAGGAGGGACTTCAACAACAGGAAGGACATCAGCAACAGGAGGGACATCAACAACAGGAGGGACATCAACAACAGGAGGGACATCAACAGCAGGAGGGACATCAATATTAGGAGGGACATCAACAACAGGAGGGACATCAACAACAGGAGGGACATCAACAACAGGAGGGACTTCAACAACAGGAGGGACTTCAACAACAGGAGGGACATCAACAACAGGAGGGACTTCAACAACAGGAAGGACATCAACAACAGGAGGGACATCAACAACAGGAGGGACATCAGCATTAGGAGGGACATCAACAACAGGAGGGACATCAACAACAGGAGGGACATCAGCATTAGGAGGGACATCAACAACAGGAGGGACATCAACAACAGGAGGGACATCAACATTAGGAGGGACATCAACAACAGGAGGGACATCAACAACAGGAGGGACATCAACAACAGGAAGGACATCAACAACAGGAGGGACATCAACAACAGGAGGGACTTCAACAACAGGAGGGACTTCAACAACAGGAAGGACATCAACAACAGGAGGGACATCAACAACAGGAAGGACATCAACAACAGGAGGGACATCAACAACAGGAAGGACATCAACAACAGGAGGGACATCAACAACAGGAGGGACATCAACAACAGGAAGGACATCAACAACAGGAGGGACATCAACAACAGGAGGGACATCAATATTAGGAGGGACATCAACAACAGGAGGGACATCAACAACAGGAGGGACATCAACAACAGGAGGGACATCAACAGCAGGAGGGACATCAACAACAGGAGGGACATCAGCATTAGGAGGGACATCAACAACAGGAGGGACATCAACAACAGGAGGGACATCAACATTAGGAGGGACATCAACAACAGGAGGGACATCAGCATTAGGAGGGACATCAACAACAGGAGGGACATCAACAACAGGAGGGACTTCAACAACAGGAGGGACTTCAACAACAGGAGGGACATCAACAACAGGAGGGACATCAACAACAGGAGGGACTTCAACAACAGGAAGGACATCAACAACAGGAGGGACATCAACAACAGGAGGGACATCAACAACAGGAGGTACATCAACAACAGGAGGGACATCAGCATTAGGAGGGACATCAACAACAGGAGGGACATCAACAACAGGAGGGACATCAACATTAGGAGGGACATCAACAACAGGAGGGACATCAACAACAGGAGGGACATCAGCATTAGGAGGGACATCAACAACAGGAGGGACATCAACATTAGGAGGGACATCAACAACAGGAGGGACATCAACAACAGGAGGGACATCAGCATTAGGAGTGACATCAACAACAGGAGGGACATCAGCATTAGGAGGGACATCAACAACAGGAGGGACATCAACAACAGGAGGGACATCAGCATTAGGAGGGACATCAACAACAGGAGGGACATCAACAACAGGAGGGACATCAACAACAGGAGGGACATCAACATTAGGAGGGACATCAACAACAGGAGGGACATCAACAACAGGAGGGACATCAACAACACTAGGGACATCAGCATTCAGAGGGACATCAACAACAGGAGGGACATCAACATTAGGAGGGACATCAACAACAGGAGGGACATCAGCATTAGGAGGGACATCAACAACAGGAGGGACATCAACAACAGGAGGGACATCAGCATTAGGAGGGACATCAACAACAGGAGGGACATCAACAACAGGAGGGACATCAACAACAGGAGGGACATCAGCATTAGGAGGGACATCAACAACAGGAGGGACATCAACATTAGGAGGGACATCAACAACAGGAGGGACATCAGCATTAGGAGGGACATCAACAACAGGAGGGACATCAGAATTAGGAGTGACATCAACAACAGGAGGGACATCAGCATTAGGAGGGACATCAACAACAGGAGGGACATCAGCAACAGGAGGGACATCAGCATTAGGAGGGACATCAACAACAGGAGGGACATCAACAACAGGAGGGACATCACATGACAACAGGATCAGCTGCTCCAGCATTCAGAGCCAGAAGCTGTAATCTAACAGCTGGTTGT
>NW_027185352.1:918096-935596 GCF_022577435.1 Embiotoca jacksoni | reverse complement strand
ATAAAACTACAGACTGGATATAAAACCCACAGACTGGATATAAAACTACAGACTGGATATAAAACCCACAGACTGGATATAAAACTACAGACTGGATATAAAACCCACAGACTGGATATAAAACTACAGACTGGATATAAAACACAGACTGGATATAAAACCACAGACTGGATATAAAACTACAGACTGGATATAAAACTACAGACTGGATATAAAACACAGACTGGATATAAAACTACAGACTGGATATAAACTACAGACTGGATATAAAACTACAGACTGGATATAAAACCCACAGACTGGATATAAAACTACAGACTGGATATAAAACTACAGACTGGATATAAAACCCACAGACTGGATATAAAACTACAGACTGGATATAAAACCCACAGACTGGATATAAAACTACAGACTGGATATAAAACCCACAGACTGGATATAAAACTACAGACTGGATATAAAACTACAGACTGGATATAAAACAATAGACTGGATATAAAACTACAGACTGGATATAAAACCCACAGACTGGATATAAAACTACAGACTGGATATAAAACCCACAGACTGGATATAAAACACAGGCTGGATATAAAACTACAGACTGGATATAAAACCCACAGACTGGATATAAAACTACAGACTGGATATAAAACCCACAGACAGGATATAAAACTACAGACTGGATATAAAACTACAGACTGGATATAAAACACAGACTGGATATAAAACTACAGACTGGATATAAAACCCACAGGCTGGATATAAAACCCACAGACTGGATATAAAACTACAGACTGGATATAAAACCATAGACTGGATATAAAACTACAGACTGGATATAAAACTACAGACTGGATATAAAACTACAGACTGGATATAAATCCATAGACTGGATATAAAACTACAGACTGGATATAAAACCCACAGACTGGATATAAAACTACAGACTGGATATAAAACCCACAGACTGGATATAAAACTACAGACTGGATATAAAACCATAGACTGGATATAAAACTACAGACCGGATATAAAACCCACAGACTGGATATAAAACTACAGACTGGATATAAAGCCATAGACTGGATATAAAACTACAGACTGGATATAAAACTAAAGACTGGATATAAAACCATAGACTGGATATAAAACTACAGACTGGATATAAAACCCACAGACTGGATATAAAACCCACAGACTGGATATAAAACTACAGACTGGATATAAAACACAGACTGGATATAAAACCACAGACTGGATATAAAACTACAGACTGGATATAAAACATAGACTGGATATAAAACTACAGACTGAATATAAACTACAGACTGGATATAAAACTACAGACTGGATATAAAACCCACAGACTGGATATAAAACTACAGACTGGATATAAAACTACAGACTGGATATAAAACCCACAGACTGGATATAAAACCCACAGACTGGATATAAAACTACAGACTGGATATAAAACTACAGACTGGATATAAAACACAGACTGGATATAAAACACAGACTGGATATAAAACTACAGACTGGATATAAAACAGACTGGATATAAAACTACAGACTGGATATAAAACCCACAGACTGGATATAAAACTATAGACTGGATATAAAACTATAGACTGGATATAAAACCCACAGACTGGATATAAAACTACAGACTGGATATAAAACCCACAGACTGGATATGAAACTACAGACTGGATATAAAACTACAGACTGGATAGAAAACACAGACTGGATATAAAACTACAGACTGGATATAAAACTACAGACTGGATATAAAACCCACAGACTGGATATAAAACTACAGACTGGATATAAAACTACAGACTGGATATAAAACACAGACTGGATATAAAACTACAGACTGGATATAAAACACAGACTGGATATAAAACACAGACTGGATATAAAAGTGTTCGTAGCTTCAGGTCTGTAAAATGGTTCCGATGCAGAAGTGTCTTCAGCTGCAATACCAGCGAGTGCCACTAGAGGTCGGCTCCAAAAAGCCTCCGGCTCCATAGACTCCCATTCAACTTCTCTCATCAAATCCAAAGTGAATAAAATGTGTCCATCAGTTATCTCGGTGTTGTTAGCTAAAGTCACTCCTTCTTCTTAGTTTTCTGGAGGTCCTCTGGAGACGGTTTGAACCTTCTTTGTCCAGATGAATGAAGAGTCCCAGGTGGATGTTTTGTAACGACAGTGGTCACCTGTTAACATTTTATTTGCCACCATCATCACTTCACTTCAGTTAATGACTGAATATGTTGTACTCCTCCCAAAAGAGCCCATAAAATGTAACTTTACAATTATGTGGTATATAAAAAAAAACAAGTATTGACAGCAGGGAAAGAACAGGAAAGATTTTCAAAGATTTAAAAAAAATTTTAAAGTCACTAAAAATAAAATAAATTGAATCGATTATGTGATTATGGTCTCATTTCTCTTGCTTTGCTTTTACTGGCGCCTGGTAGTAATTAATATCACCCGAAGGTGGCGGTAATGCACCTGGAATCTGTTGCTAACAGCCATTAAACAACAAAAAGAACACGTGACTACGAAGCTCCAGAAGTCTCTGAAAGATGCTTCAGTTCAAACAGACATCAGAGTGGAACTTCAGAAAATAAACAAAGATTCAATTTTCACTGGAATATCAAATCATATATTTGTTTGAAATGTCCATTTCTTAGCAACATTACACTAAATTTAACCAAACTGCTGAAGTGCCTGTTATCTCTTCACATACAAAGACTGGACTTTCTACACCCTCCACATCCAAACAGGTGAACGTGACCAGCAGAGCTCATTCAGCCTGATGAAGGTTTCCACTCTTCAACCTCCTGAGAAACAGCCGCCGGCGTTTCATTCTCTCTGAACAGAACCACCATCTTATTTACATCCAGAGCTTTGACCAGATGCAGGACATAAATAACTCATTCTAACTGTAAACTGAAAGAGGAGCTTGCTCTGAGGATTTCACTTCCACTCGTTATGATTCCTGCTTTAATGGCACAAAAACAACTCCTGTTAGCTCTCAGTCTTTTTATTTACTCCTCAGCTCACTTGTAACCTCATTGTAGTGGTGATTAGTCCTCAGACAAAAAAAAAAATCAAAGTTCAAAGGGAGTGGCACAGTGGTTAGCATGGTCACCTCACAGCAAAAAGGTTCCGGGTTCAAATCCGGGCCTTTCTGTGGTGAGTTTGTTCTCCGTGTGCCTGTGTGGGTTCTCTCAGTTCTCCAGCTTCCTCCCACCATCCAGAAACATGCTATCAGGTTAACTGGTGGTTCTACAAATGTCCCTGAGTTGTGAATCAGAGCGTGAACGGTCTTTGTTTCCGTCTGTCTCTATGTCCTGTGATGGACTGGTGACCTGTCCAGGTGAGCCCTGCCTTCACCCAATGTGAGCTGGGATAGGCTCCGCCCCCCGTGACCCTGTTCAGGATAAAGCGGGAAAAGATAATGGATGGATGGAAAGTTCAAAGGAACGACGCTTACACCTGGAAAAGGTCCTTCAGGCAGCAGAAGGTTTCAGAAGATTTATTTCACCATTTCCAGCCAGCAAACTAGCAAACGACGGCGTCTACTGCCTCGGTAAAAAACAGAAACCTTCCCAGTGTCTGCTTGTTCCACACCTGCATACTCATATATGTAGATTAATCTGAGGAGCCAGAGCTGACCGGTGCCTTCAAAATAAAAGCATCAACAATTACTCAAATTAACTAAAAGTAATAATGTTAATAACGAATTCAACAAAACAGCAAATAAATAAATAAATATGGGTTCAATTAGTGATTAAATTACTGATGGATGGGCATGAACTTGGAAATAGATGGCTGCTTTTATCTTGAAAAGCCTGCACAGACAGATATACAGGGAGCATCGTCCTGCTGTGGCCTGGGGAACCAAGTCATTCCATAGCTGATAATATCAGCTGTTAGCTAACTGAAGAAGAAACATAAAGACCAGCAGTTCCAGTCCGATCCCAGCAGGCCTGATGCCGTTCACCGACGTCCTCTGACACAGAATAAAAAAACAAGCTTTAATTAAATTGCCTCGTTAACAACAGATCTAACAGAAGAACCTTCCACCTCTGATCATGTGCTGGGGTTTCACCTTGTTGAAAACAATTCCACATGTGAACGGCCCCTAAAGAAAACAAAGGAACACTTAGAGACAAAGAGAGAGAAGCTGGAAGCTGCTTCTGCTGCTCCCACGCAGTAACCTCGCCTGGTTCTTCTGGAAAGGTTTCAGAGTCAGTTATAACTGGCTGAGAAAAGACAGAACCCACTGGAGAGAGAGCACAAGTTGGATTGTGGGTAATCGCCTGGGTGACAAGTATTTTTCTGAGAGTTTGCGGTGTGTGTGTGTCTCCTACAATCTCATTTCTTATCACGATAAGAGAAATGAATCTATCTGGTCTTAATGACGCAGACTGTTTATTCTGAGCTAGAGTCTGGGTTTCATGAAGCTGCGTGTGCGTGTGTGGGGAGGGGGTGGGCGGGCATATCAGTCACTTTCCATCCACTTTGCTCACTATTAAAAATATTTGCATAACAGTAGCAGATGGAAACTGGAAGATTTATTGAAATGTTCACATTCGGACTGAAACATAAGGACTGAGCTTTGTCCGATTGCGTCATTTTGAAACAAACACAGTGTGCACTATATCCAAAGATTCTCTACACTTAGGAAGATAACAAATCTAGTATAAAATCTTATGTCTCCATTACTAGTTTTATAAGAGTGGAGAGACCAACAAGAGTTGCTTTGGTCAATTAAGGTGACAGACAGTAGCAGTTGATGAATTTTCAGCTGTGGCCAAAGGCGAAAGTTAAACTATTATATAAGAAAAATAAAACTACTGTTTACAACTACTAAGTTCTATTTTCACACCTCTGGGTCTTGTTCCCAAAGTCACAGAGTAACAGCAGTCACAGTAACAACAGTCACAGAGTAACAACAGTCCCAGAGTAACAGCAGTCACAGTAACAACAGTCACAGAGTAACAACAGTCCCAGAGTAACAGCAGTCACAGTAACAACAGTCAGAGTAACAACAGTCACAGTAACAGCAGTCAGAGTAAAAACAGTCACAGTAACAGCAGTCCCAGAGTAACAACAGTCCCAGAGTAACAGCAGTCACAGTAACAACAGTCAGAGTAACAACAGTAACAGTAACAACAGTCAGAGTAACAACGGTCACAGTAACAACAGTCAGAGTAACAACGGTCACAGTAACAACAGTCAGAGTAACAACAGTCACAGTAACAACAGTAACAACAGTCAGAGTAACAACGGTCACAGTAACAACAGTCAGAGTAACAACAGTCACAGTAACAACGGTCATAGTAACAACAGTCGGAGTAACAACAGTCCCAGAGTAACAACAGTCACAGAGTAACAGCAGTCACAGTAACAACAGTCACAATAACAGCAGTCCCAGAGTAACAACAGTCACAGAGTAACAGCAGTCACAGTAACAACAGTCAGAGTAACAACAGTAACAGTAACAACAGTAACAGTAACAACAGTCAGAGTAACAACGGTCACAGTAACAACAGTCAGAGTAACAACAGTCACAGTAACAACGGTCACAGTAACAGCAGTCCCAGAGTAACAACAGTCACAGGGTAACAACAGTCACGGTAACAACAGTCACAGTAACAACGGTCACAATAACAACAGTCACAGTAACAACAGTCACAGTAACAACGGTCACAGTAACAACAGTCAGAGTAACAACAGTTGGAGTAACAACAGTCGGAGTAACAACAGTCACAGTAACAGCAGTCCCAGAGTAACAACAGTCACAGAGTAACAACAGTCACGGTAACAACAGTCACAGTAACAACAGTCACAGTAACAACGGTCACAATAAAAACGGTCACAGTAACAACAGTCCCAGAGTAACAACAGTCACAGTAACAACGGTCACAGTAACAACAGTCAGAGTAACAACAGTCACAGTAACAGCAGTCACAGAGTAACAAAAGTCACAGTAACAACAGTCACAGAGTAACAACAATCACAGAGTAGCAACAGTCACAGTAACAACATTCAGAGTAACAACAGTCACAGTAACAACGGTCACAGTAACAACAGTCAGAGTAACAACAATCACAGTAACAACAGTCACGGTAACAACAGTCACAGTAACAACGGTCACAATAACAACGGTCACAGTAAGAACAGTCCCAGAGTAACAACAGTCACAGTGACAACGGTCACAGTAACAGCAGTCCCAGAGTAACAAAAGTCACAGTAATAACAGGCGCAGAGTAATAACAGTCACAGAGTAGCAACAGTCACAGTAACAACATTCAGAGTAACAACAGTCACAGTAGGTAGGTAGGTAGGTCGGTATTTACGTTATTAATCCCCGAGAGTAAATTTTTTCGCTACAGTCACAGTAACAACAGTCACAGTAACAACAGTCAGAGTAACAACAGTCACAGTAACAACAGTCACGGTAACAACAGTCACGGTAACAACAGTCACGGTAACAACGGTCACAATAACAACGGTCACAGTAACAGCAGTCCCAGAGTAACAACAGTCCCAGAGTAACAACAGTCACAGTGACAACGGTCACAGTAACAACAGTCACAGAGTAACAACAGTCGGAGTAACAACAGTCAGAGTAACAACAGTCACAGTAACAGCAGTCCCAGAGTAACAAAAGTCACAGTAATAACAGTCGCAGAGTAACAACAGTCACAGAGTAGCAACAGTCACAGTAACAACAGTCACAGTAACAACAGTCAGAGTAACAACAGTCACGGTAACAACAGTCACGGTAACAACGGTCACAATAACTACGGTCACAGTAACAGCAGTCCCAGAGTAACAACAGTCCCAGAGTAACAACAGTCACAGTAACAGCAGTCCCAGAGTAGCAACAGTCGGAGTAACAACATTCAGAGTAACAACAGTCACAGTAACAGCAGTGCCAGAGTAACAAAAGTCACAGTAACAACAGTCACAGGGTAACGACAGTCACAGAGTAGCAACAGTCACAGTAACAACATTCAGAGTAACAACAGTCATGGTAACAACAGTCACAGTAACAACAGTCACAGTAACAACGGTCACAGTAACACCAGTCAGAGTAACAACAGTCACAGTAACAACAGTCACGGTAACAACAGTCACAGTAACAACAGTCACAGTAACAACAGTCATGGTAACAACAGTCACAGTAACAACAGTCACAGTAACAACGGTCACAGTAACAACAGTCCCAGAGTAACAACAGTCACAGTGACAACGGTCACAGTAACAACAGTCAGAGTAACAACAGTCACGGTAACAACGGTCACAATAACAACGGTCACAGTAACAATAGTTCCAGAGTAACAACAGTCACAGTGACAACGGTCACCGTAACAAAAGTCACAGTAACAACAGTCACAGAGTAACAACAGTCAGAGTAACAACAGTCACAGTAACAGCAGTCCCAGAGTAACAAAAGTCACAGTAACAACGGTCACAATAACAACGGTCACAGTAACAGCAGTCCCAGATTAACAACAGTCCCAGAGTAACAACAGTCACAGTAACAACAGTCACAGAGTAGCGACAGTCACAGTAACAACGGTCACAGTAACAACGGTCACAGTAACAACAGTCACAGTAACAACAGTCACAGTAACAACGGTCACAGTAACAACAGTCACAGAGTAACCGCAGTCACAGTAACAACGGTCACAGTAACAACACTCACAGAGTAGCAACAGTCACAGTAACAACGGTCACAGTAACAACAGTCACAGTAACAACAGTCACAGAGTAACAACAGTCGGAGTAACAACAGTCACAGTAACAGCAGTCCCAGAGTAGCAACAGTCACAGTAACAACGGTCACAGTAACAACAGTCACGGTAACAACAGTTACGGTAACAACAGTCGGAGTAACAACAGTCACAGTAACAGCAGTCCCAGAGTAGCAACAGTCACAGTAACAACGGTCACAGTAACAACAGTCACGGTAACAACAGTCACGGTAACAACAGTCACGGTAACAACGGTCACAATAACAACGGTCACAGTAACAGCAGTCCCAGAGTAACAACAATCACAGAGTAACAACAGTCGGAGTAACAACAGTCACAGTAACAGCAGTCCCAGAGTGACAAAAGTCACAGTAACAACAGTCACAGAGTAGCAACAGTCACAGTAACAACATTCAGAGTAACAACGGTCAGAGTAACAACAGTCACGGTAACAACGGTCACAATAACAACGGTCACAGTAACAGCAGTCCCAGAGTAACAACAGTCCCAGAGTAACAACAGTCACAGTAACAACAGTCACAGAGTAGCAACAGTCACAGTAACAACGGTCACGGTAACAACAGTCACAGTAACAACAGTCACAGTAACAATGGTCACAGTAACAACAGTCACAGAGTAACAACAGTCACGGTAACAACGGTCACAATAACAACGGTCACAGTAACAGCAGTCCCAGAGTAACAACAGTCCCAGAGTAACAGCAGTCACAGTAACAACAGTCACAGAGTAGCAACAGTCACAGTAACAACGGTCTCAGTAACAACAGTCACAGTAACAACGGTCACAGTAATAACAGTCACAGAGTAACAGCAGTCAGAGTAACAACAGTCACAGTAACAACAGTCACAGTAACAATAGTCACAGAGTAGCAACAGTCACAGTAACAACAGTCACAGAGTAACAACAGTCAGAATAACAACAGTCACAGTAACAGCAGTCCCAGAGTAACAAAAGTCGCAGTAACAACAGTCACAGAGTGGCAACAGTCACAGTAACAACAGTCACGGTAACAACGGTAACAATAACAACGGTCACAGTAACAATAGTTCCAGTGTAACAACAGTCACAGTGACAACGGTCACCGTAACAAAAGTCACAGTAACAACAGTCACAGAGTAACAACAGTCAGAGTAACAACAGTCACAGTAACAGCAGTCCTAGAGTAACAAAAGTCACAGTAACAACAGTCACAATAACAACGGTCACAGTAACAGCAGTCCCAGATTAACAACAGTCCCAGAGTAACAACAGTCACAGTAACAACAGTCACAGAGTAGCAACAGTCACAGTAACAACGGTCACAGTAACAACGGTCACAGTAACAACAGTCACAGTAACAACAGTCACAGTAACAACGGTCACAGTAACAACAGTCACAGAGTAACCGCAGTCACAGTAACAACGGTCACAGTAACAACACTCACAGAGTAGCAACAGTCACAGTAACAACGGTCACAGTAACAACAGTCACAGTAACAATAGTCACAGAGTAACAACAGTCGGAGTAACAACAGTCACAGTAACAGCAGTCCCAGAGTAGCAACAGTCACAGTAACAACATTCAGAGTAACAACAGTCACAGTAACAACATTCAGAGTAACAACGGTCAGAGTAACAACAGTCACGGTAACAACAGTCACAGAGTAGCAACAGTCACAGTAACAACGGTCACAGTAACAACAGTCACAGTAACAACAGTCACAGTAACAATGGTCACAGTAACAACAGTCACAGAGTAACAACAGTCACGGTAACAACGGTCACAATAACAACAGTCACGGTAACAACAGTCGGAGTAACAACAGTCACAGTAACAGCAGTCCCAGAGTAGCAACAGTCACAGTAACAACGGTCACAGTAACAACAGTCACGGTAACAACAGTCACGGTAACAACAGTCACGGTAACAACGGTCACAATAACAACGGTCACAGTAACAGCAGTCCCAGAGTAACAACAATCACAGAGTAACAACAGTCGGAGTAACAACAGTCACAGTAACAGCAGTCCCAGAGTGACAAAAGTCACAGTAACAACAGTCACAGAGTAGCAACAGTCACAGTAACAACATTCAGAGTAACAACGGTCAGAGTAACAACAGTCACGGTAACAACGGTCACAATAACAACGGTCACAGTAACAGCAGTCCCAGAGTAACAACAGTCCCAGAGTAACAACAGTCACAGTAACAACAGTCACAGAGTAGCAACAGTCACAGTAACAACGGTCACGGTAACAACAGTCACAGTAACAACAGTCACAGTAACAATGGTCACAGTAACAACAGTCACAGAGTAACAACAGTCACGGTAACAACGGTCACAATAACAACGGTCACAGTAACAGCAGTCCCAGAGTAACAACAGTCCCAGAGTAACAGCAGTCACAGTAACAACAGTCACAGAGTAGCAACAGTCACAGTAACAACGGTCTCAGTAACAACAGTCACAGTAACAACGGTCACAGTAATAACAGTCACAGAGTAACAGCAGTCAGAGTAACAACAGTCACAGTAACAACAGTCACAGTAACAATAGTCACAGAGTAGCAACAGTCACAGTAACAACGGTCACAGTAACAACAGTCACAGAGTAACAACAGTCAGAATAACAACAGTCACAGCAACAGCAGTCCCAGAGTAACAAAAGTCGCAGTAACAACAGTCACAGAGTGGCAACAGTCACAGTAACAACAGTCACGGTAACAACGGTCACAATAACAACGGTCACAGTAACAATAGTTCCAGTGTAACAACAGTCACAGTGACAACGGTCACCGTAACAAAAGTCACAGTAACAACAGTCACAGAGTAACAACAGTCAGAGTAACAACAGTCACAGTAACAGCAGTCCTAGAGTAACAAAAGTCACAGTAACAACAGTCACAATAACAACGGTCACAGTAACAGCAGTCCCAGATTAACAACAGTCCCAGAGTAACAACAGTCACAGTAACAACAGTCACAGAGTAGCAACAGTCACAGTAACAACGGTCACAGTAACAACGGTCACAGTAACAACAGTCACAGTAACAACAGTCACAGTAACAACGGTCACAGTAACAACAGTCACAGAGTAACCGCAGTCACAGTAACAACGGTCACAGTAACAACACTCACAGAGTAGCAACAGTCACAGTAACAACGGTCACAGTAACAACAGTCACAGTAACAATAGTCACAGAGTAACAACAGTCGGAGTAACAACAGTCACAGTAACAGCAGTCCCAGAGTAGCAACAGTCACAGTAACAACATTCAGAGTAACAACAGTCACAGTAACAACATTCAGAGTAACAACGGTCAGAGTAACAACAGTCACGGTAACAACAGTCACAGAGTAGCAACAGTCACAGTAACAACGGTCACAGTAACAACAGTCACAGTAACAACAGTCACAGTAACAATGGTCACAGTAACAACAGTCACAGAGTAACAACAGTCACGGTAACAACGGTCACAATAACAACGGTCACAGTAACAGCAGTCCCAGAGTAACAACAGTCCCAGAGTAACAGCAGTCACAGTAACAACAGTCACAGAGTAGCAACAGTCACAGTAACAACGGTCTCAGTAACAACAGTCACAGTAACAACGGTCACAGTAATAACAGTCACAGAGTAACAGCAGTCAGAGTAACAACAGTCACAGTAACAACAGTCACAGTAACAATAGTCACAGAGTAGCAACAGTCACAGTAACAACAGTCACAGAGTAACAGCAGTCAGAGTAACAACAGTCACAGTAACAACGGTTACAGTAACAACAGTCACAGAGTAACAGCAGAGTCAAAGATAAGTCAGACTGTGGGAGTAAATTGTCGTTCAAATCCATCCATTATAATCCTTTTTCTACCAATGTTTGTGTTATCAAATTGTGGAACACAGCAGATTTTTTTCATAAATATCGTCATGGTAATCATTCAAACTTTCATGAAAACGCATCGTTTTTAGTCAAAAAAATGCCACTAAGTGAGAACATTAGCCCTCCAGAAATCAAAGGCGAAACCGAGTTATAGAGTCACTGATCCATGTGGTAACAACTGAGAAACAGGGATGCCAGCACGACCACATCATGTCCTGCACACCAAGTACCACGGTGGTGGGTTGGGTCAAAAACACATCTAGTCTGATGATGATGATGGCAGAAAGGTGAAATCATGTGAATTTGATAAGTACATGTGAAGCTTGATTCAAATGCAGAAAAGTCTTGTGAAGCCAAACTCCAGCAGACCTAAATTCTGTCAGTATCAGTCAGTCGCTGCTCTCCCTCCTCTCTCACATTAAGTCCAAGCCTTTGTGCCTGTTCTGGGACTCTGACTGGCATGCTGGGAGATGGAAATCAAACCGCCTCCTCCACCGGCCTGGAGACTCTGAGACCTCATTTCTGACTCCTTCACGCTTCTCGCTCCCACTTTCTTTGCTGCCGTGTCGCTCCCAGCTCGCTTTCTCCTCCATTCCTCTGATCCGTCCCTGGGCTCTCTCCTCTCCTCTCCTCTCCTCTCCTCTCCTCTCCTCTCCTCTCCTCTCCTCTCCTCTCCTCCTAGCAGGAGGCCTGTCCTGCTTCAACCCCTGCTGCTCTCTATTCATCTCTTCGTCTAGCTGCCTCTCATTTCCTTTCATCGTCCTCCTCCACCAAATCTCATGCATTTCTCTTTCTCCACTCAACTTTTCCTCCATGCTGCACACACTCCTCTGCTCCATTCACCCCCCCCCCCTCCACACACACACACACACACACAGCCCTCCTCCGATGCCTCTGCAGCACTCATGTCGTGAACATCTGAGCCCTTTGTTGTCATCTCACCTGTTGGAGGGGAGATGAATAATAATCCACTCGGCTTCCTTTGCATAGATTCCACAACTTGACACACCACTTTTCAGAGTCAGATAAGGGAGACGCTGCCCTATGGGAATCGGAGGGAAAGTAGAGCAGAGGCTCTAAATGGGAAGAGATGTGAGAGAGCAGAATGAGGCTGACATCCAGGAACACAGAGCTCAGAGGACTGAGAGCAGGAGGGAATTAAACAAGAATGTGATCCTGGAGGCCTGCCATGCTGCTCACAGCTCCCTCTGCCCTGCTCAACGGCAAGTTCCACGAATGCGAGCGTGCATACTCAGGGCGCCTGGTGTGGTTCGGATGTTACTTTTGACTCTTTTATGTCTGTTTGTGGCTCCAACCTCCAACAGCTGATTTAGAGCTTTTAGTGGGAAGTAGCTGCACACATGCAAAAATTGAAAGAATAATGTTCCTTAATGTAAAACTACAAAGAATTAGTGGATTTCATCGTCTACGGTTCATAATATTATTAAAAGATTCAGAGAATCTGGAGAAATCTCTGAACACAAGGGACAAGGCTGGAAACCAATATTGGATGGTGGTGATCTTCGGGCCCTCAGGCAGCACTGCATTAAAAACACACTATTCTGGAGTGGAAATCACTGCATGGGCTCAGGAACACTTGTGAAAACCATCGTCTGTAAACACAGTTCATCGCTGCGTCCACAAATGATGTTAAAACTCTCCAAAGAAGAAACCAGATAGAAACATGATCCAGAAACACCGCCGCCTTCTCTGGACCGAGATCATTGAAGATGGACTGAGGTGAAGTGGACAACTGTCCTGAGGTCTGATGGATCACAATCTGAGATTCTGTTTGGAAATCATGGACGCTGCATCCTCCAGGCTAAAGAGGAGAGGGACCATCCAGCTTGTTATCAGCTCAGTTCTAAAGCCAGCATCTGTGATGGTACAGGGATGCATTAGTGCACATGGCATGGGTAGCTTGAACATCTGGAGGGAAGCATTAATGCTGAATGATATATTCAGGTTTTGGAGCAACATATGCTGCCATCCAGACAACGTCTCTTTCAGGGAAGGTCTTGTTTATTTCAGCAGAACAACGTCCAACCACATTCTGCACGTATTCCAACAGCATGGTTCTCTAGTAGAAGAGTCCGCTGATAAACTGGCCTCCTGCAGTCCAGACCTGTCAATCATTGAAAACATCTGGAGCATCAGGACATGAAAAATACAACAAAGGAGGCCCTGAACTGTTGAGCAGCTGAAATCCTCTATCAGGCAAGAATGGGACCACATTTCACTTTCAAAACTCCAGAAACTGGTCTCCTCAGTTCCCAAAGGTTTCCAGAGATCTGAAGAACTGCAGCAAACACTGACATCTTTACTTTCACGTGATTAAACCTGTAAATTCTCGGGTAAAAAACAGCCTGAGCTGCAACTCTGAAAAAAATGATGTAACAGAAATAAAGCACAAAAATGTTGCATCCACTTAAATCCCAGTTGTACAAGGGGACCTCTTCAGTGCATGTGTTTTACTACCAGATACAGATAGAGCCGGGTCCCAGTGGACCTCCAGAACACGAACACAGACTCTGGTGCAGATCTGTGAGTCTCTATCTTTGACATCTCTTATCTTTTCCACCTGGATAAGATCTTCTGTATTTACATGTACACATCCAGATGTGGGATGACATCATGGCAGCAGCACATATCACCACTGAGGCTTTTAAATGCACAAGAGTGAGAAATGTTGTAAATTTGAGTGTAAGCCCTCTCAGTCCCAGAAACAGAACCGTTGAGGACTGAGGATGTATGAGGTGGCAGCGCTCTGCCAACAGGAACTGATTCTGAACAGGGATAAAACCAGCCGCCCCGAGGGGAGAGCTGTCTGCAATCAGGCTCTGAATAAATTCTGAATCCACTCAAGCACAAATTCTGCCCCGAGTCTGCTTCCCTATTTTGCACGAGACTGCATTTTAAAAAAGGAAAAAAAACAATAATAAAAGCAATTAATTCAGAGGGAGATCAGCGAGGGAACATCCCCGGGATGTATCTGCTCCATCATGACTCCACAATGCTTTCAACCAATCAGCCGAGTGTGCGGGCTACAGGATCAACCCTGAATGTAATTATGTTCTGCTGAGGTACAAAGGGCTGTCTGGTGGTTTCTGACTCCAGCTGAACAGAACCGATGAGACCCGAACAAATGTTCCACCTCGCTGCACTAAGAGGAGTTTGGACTGAGAGGAACCATGTAGCAGCAGGCAGACGGTTTAATACCTGTACAGGTGAGCTGCAGCAGGGCGGGTCCCTGTGAGAGATGTCCCGCCCACTGGTTCGACTGGGCTGCACCGGTGCATGCAGGTGTTCGGGAGACGGGTCTGTCCTGTGTAACAGCAGCTGCAGCAGCAGAGTGCAGTACAATATCAGCTCCGCAGATCAAAGTCATTCAGAGGAAGTCATGCGTAACCACAACAACACTGCCAATACAAACTGCTTTTACTGCTTCAAAAAATCTCAAGAGTTTAGCACGTAACCGCAGAATCTGTTTACACCTCCCAGGGGATTTTGGGAACTGTAGATCCAAAACTTCAAACAGCAAGGAAAAGACTGATTACAGGAGTAACAACATCGGTAGACACTATGAACTCCTTTTTAATTTTCAAAACAGCTACAAACAACCCATAATTCTCTCTGCAGAAGACTGTGATAAAACCTGATATAAAACACAGACTGGATATAAAACTACAGACTGAATATAAAACACAGACTGGATATAAAACTACAGACTGGATATAAAACTACAGACTGGATATAAAACACAGACTGGATATAAAACTACAGACTGGATATAAAACTACAGACTGGATATAAAACCACAGACTGGATATAAAACACAGACTGGATATAAAACTACAGATTGGATATAAAACAACAGACTGGATATAAAACACAGACTGGATATAAAACTACAGACTGGACATAAAACACAGACTGGATATAAAACAAAGACTGGATATAAAACAAAGACTGGATATAAAACACAGACTGGATATAAAACAAAGACTGGATATAAAACTACAGACTGGATATAAAACACAGACTGGATATAAAACTACAGACTGGATATAAAACTGCAGACTGGATATAAAACACAGACTGGATATAAAACTACAGACTGGATATAAAACAACAGACTGGATATAAAATACAGACTGGATATAAAACACAGACTGGGTATGAAACAACAGACTGGATATAAAACTGCAGACGGGATATAAAACACAGACTGGATATAAAACTACAGACAGGATATAAAACAACAGACTGGATATAAAACTACAGACTGGATATAAAACAACAGACTGGATATAAAACACAGACTGGATATAAAACACAGACTGGATATGAAACAACAGACTGGATATAAAACTACAGACTGGATATAAAACTGCAGACTGGATATAAAACACAGACTGGATATAAAACACAGACTGGATATGAAACAACAGACTGGATATAAAACTACAGACTGGATATAAAACTACAGACTGGATATAAAACACAGACTGGATATAAAACTACAGACTGGATATAAAACTACAGACTGGATATAAAACAACAGACTGGATATAAAACTACAGACTGGATATAAAACACAGACTGGATATAAAACACAGACTGGATATAAAACTACAGACTGGATATAAAACACAGACTAGATATAAAACACAGACTGGATATAAAACTACAGACTGGATATAAAACACAGACTGGATATAAAACTACAGACTGGATATAAAACAACAGACTGGATATAAAACTACAGACTGGATATAAAACAACAGACTGGATATAAAACTACAGACTGGATATAAAACCACAGACTGGATATAAAACACAGACTAGATAAAAAACACAGACTGGATATAAAACTACAGACTGGATATAAAACTACAGACTGGATATAAAACACAGACTGGATATAAAACTACAGACTGGATATAAAACAACAGACTGGATATAAAACAGACTGGATATAAAACTACAGACTGGATATAAAACACAGACTGGATATAAAACAAAGACTGGATATAAAACAAAGACTGGATATAAAACACAGACTGGATATAAAACAAAGACTGTATATAAAACACAGACTGGATATAAAACTACAGACTGAATATAAAACACAGACTGGATATAAAACTACAGAATGGATATAAAACACAGACTGGGTATGAAACAACAGACTGGATATAAAACTGCAGACTGGATATAAAACACAGACTGGATATAAAACAACAGACTGGATATAAAACTACAGACAGGATATAAAACAACAGACTGGATATAAAACTACAGACTGGATATAAAACAACAGACTGGATATAAAACACAGACTGGATATAAAACACAGACTGGATATGAAACAACAGACTGGATATAAAACTACAGACTGGATATAAAACTGCAGACTGGATATAAAACTACAGACTGGATATAAAACTGCAGACTGGATATAAAACACAGACTGGATATAAAACACAGACTGGATATAAAACTACAGACTGGATATAAAACAACAGACTGGATATAAAACTACAGACTGGATATAAAACTACAGACTGGATATAAAACTACAGACTGGATATAAAACACAGACTGGATATAAAACAAAGACTGGATATAAAACTACAGACTGGATATAAAACACAGACTGGATATAAAACAAAGACTGGATATAAAACTACAGACTGGATATAAAACACAGACTGGATATAAAACTACAGACTGGATATAAAACTGCAGACTGGATATAAAACACAGACTGGATATAAAACTACAGACTGGATATAAAACAACAGACTGGATATAAAATACAGACTG
>NW_027185352.1:893096-910596 GCF_022577435.1 Embiotoca jacksoni | reverse complement strand
TTAAGGAAGCAGTTACATGTTTATCCTCTTCGATGCCGTGTGTTAAAGCAGTGGAAGACATCTACGTTGATCTTAGTCCCACACAAGTGGATCATCTGGTAGAAAACACTGCAGTATCTCTGCTACAACTCTAGATGATGTCGCCCCTCTGAAGAAGAGAGTCATGAACCAGAGGAAGTTGTCTCCATGGTACAACTCAGAACTACGCTCTGCTAGGCAGCGACTAGAAAGATGGAAAGGAAATGGAGTTCCACTAATTCAGAAGAATTTCACCTGCCTGGAAGGAGAGTCTAATATTATATAAGAAAGCTCTTCGTAAGGCCAGAACTTTATATTATTCATCATTAATAGAGGACAACAAGAACAACCCCAGGTTTCTTTTCAGCACTGTAGCAGGCTGACAAAGAGTCCCAGTTCTGTTGAGTCCTCTATTCCTTCAGCTCTCAGCAGTAATGACTTCATCAACTTCTTTACTAATAAAATTCTTACTATCAGGGAGAGAATCGGGCCGACCCTTCCTGATACCATCACTGATGTGTTGCTAAGCAACAGCAGCCCTGAAAGCAACTGTAGGACCAGATGTAAACTTGGAACATTTCTCTCCTGTTGAGCTCTCTGAGTTAACTAGAATTATTTCTTCATCTGGATCCTCTAGCTGTCTGTTAGATCTCATCCCAACTAAACTTTTTAAGGAAGTCTTCCCTTTAATTAATACTTCCATATTAGATCAGATCAACCTATCTATTGTAACCGGCTATGTACCGCAGGCTAAAAAAAAAGATATGAAGTGGGAGCTTCAAGGCCCAAGCTGTCTTGTGAGCTCAGTGGAAGTATGGATGCACTCATAAGGACTGTGTGTACATGTTAGCATTCCCGTGACACACAGTCGCAGTACACTGTTGTGGTGTTTTGTGTGTTGCACCGTCCGTGAGCCTTCTGGCTTTCGTCAGATCTCATGTGGCTGCTGCGGGAGCCTCTTCCTGTGACACCCGGGCAAAAAAAAGATATGAAGTGGGAGCTTCAAGGCCCAAGCTGTCTTGTGAGCTCAGTGGAAGTATGGATGCACTCATAAGGACTGTGTGTACATACAGCAGCCTCGGCCTATAACAGCATAACTAAGGGTTGGTGTGTGGCTGAATTGAATATTACTGGATGTTAAATGAGTTTTCTCCACACGTCCAGTTGTCAGAGATGTCTCTTTGTTGGTTTCATCCAGCAGGTCTATGTGTTGAATGAACATGAATTAAACAGCATCTAAAGCTCTTATTTTGACAGCTGATGTAGTCCTTGTTTCTATATTCCAGTCACAGACGCTCTGTTCTGGAAACATACGCAGCTTTTAGGACCTTTTGGACCTTTCATCTCCACGGTTCTCTAAGTTCAATAAATACATAAAAAAGATTACAACTAAAATATTTCTGTGATGTGCAGCAGGATTATTATCACAGGATGTGATTACAGATTTATTAATTTATCAGGTACTGCTTTAAAATTCCTGCAATTTTACGCAAATTAAATCAACATTTTAGAGAAAATCTGTCGCAAAATTAAACATTTTTGATCACAATAATAAAATTAAAAAAAACGATATCCCGGAGGGACTCATTAATGATCCCAAAGGTTCCACAAATATCAAACATGTCAAGTGACACAGAAACATTCATATGTGCATGTTAAAAACATCCCATCTCAGCCTCAGTTCAGAGCAGCAGATTATTTCTGTCTTAAAGCTACTGAAGAGGAGAACCGGGCAAACCTGACGGGTTAATGATTGTTAATATGCGAAGTGCACCTCTGAGGACCAGAACCAAGCAACAGCTGACCAGAACAAGGGTGCACATCTGAACTCCTTATCTCTGATTCTCATTAGTTCTAATGGGCTCCTGGTCCGATCCGCTCTGAGATGAAGGAGACTCTCACTCTATTCATAATTCAACGAGGGCTGATGAAACCTGCAGAAGGAGCATTAACCCTCTCCATTATCTCAGCCGACCTCAGAGATGATACTCTGGTGCTGAGACGAGCGGGGTAAGCAGGAGAACCGGCCCAGGCCTGACTCATCCACTCGGTGAATGTAAATTTCTCCTTTCATGTATTTAGATGATGTTCTGATCCACAGAGACTTCCAATGAGGGCGCCGGTCCTGCAGCAGCAGCAGCAGGCCGATGGACCCATCCTGATGGTTCTGGAGGAGCACGACTCTCTAACACAACAACAGCAGCCCGATGCGTGATGGAGGCTGATGCACTGTATGTAGGGATCACTGTGGAGCCATCTTTACCGTAACACGTGCTTTCTCTTACATCAAACCATAAACTGCACTAAAAACTACAAACCTCCATCAGCTGCAGCTTCAGGGGACTAACGTCTGCAGAATGTAGACTAGAAACGTCTCAACATGAAGTTAAACAGCCTTTTAAAGAAAACTGTTCATGAACCACAGTCTGCTCCAGGAGGTAATTCAGGAGGCTCAGTCCTCATTTAACTTTTGTTGGATTCAGAGACACAAATTTGGAATTAACAATGAAAAGGTTTGGGAGGTTTGCACTTCTTCTTCTACAGCTGAAATTCAACTCAACATCCGAGGTGAGTTAACATGTGATGTACAGTATATCCAGGAGCGCCTTTCAAAAAAGGCCGGTTTGTTTAAATACTGACATTTTGGAGACACCTAGATACATAAAGTTAAAGCTTTTAAATGATAACAGGACTTGGCAATAAAATACATTAATTTAGTTCATTTGAATTTAGATTTTTCACCAAATTGCCCTACATATAAATTTGAACTTCCTCTGTCGTGTTTCACTGCTTCTCTCCACTCATTAGACTCCACCCACTTTTTAAAACCTGATTAAACTATCATTTTACAATCGGACCAGTGCAGTTGAACGTCTCTGGGAGAGGCTTCTTTTATCTACTATGTTGTATTCATTAATAAATGACCCCTGGTGTGTGCTGGTCCTCTGTTATTGCTGCACAGCTGCTCCTTGTGTTTTTCTTCACAATATGGAAAAAGATAACAGCTTTTACTTGTGTTGGTGTTGCACATGTAGTTTCAATAAAGAAACTCATTTTGAATCGTGGTAAGAGATAAAGATTAATAACAGTTATTATACACAGGCACACAACACTGTAGGAAGGATGGTGGATGCTCAACACGTTAAATCGAACCAACACAACTGGAATGCTACTGGTTAGAATACCATCAATCTGTTGTGGATAATCTTAATGCCCAGAATATGATTCATCCACCTCGGTGACCCCGACTCTTTCCTATATTGCTACCTCTGGATAAACGCATATTGATAAGTCCACGTTTGAGGGTTTGAGAGACATGAAACTTCTTATATATTGTGTGAAGTTGAGTTCTAATGGTGAAACTAAAGTAGCGCCACACAATTAAGAATTGTTGCGATCACGATCTCAATTTATGCATCTAAACAATCTCATTTTTAAATGCCAGATTTTTTTTCAGCGCATTAGCTGCATTAAAACAAGCGCTCCTTCTCTCTTCCTCAACCAATAACAAAGCAGCATTACACCACGTGATGCAGCGCAGCAGAAACCGTCAGGATGGAAAATAAACCCAGAGGGAACAAATGAGAGACAGAAAGAAAGAAAACGTTCTGTCTCCTCGTTCAAAGGTTGTGTTTAATGAGAGAAGAGCAGAAACTGAACTGGACTGTTTTTCTGTTCCGTATCAGATTCATGAAGCTGCTGCATTGAAAACAGGAGCGTTCCCTTCCTGTTGTCTGAAGCTGACAAGCCGGTGTCGTGCCCGCCCGCTGAGAACTGCAGGCAGCTCACAGGACCGCGCTAAGCTACGAGGAAAACTACCGAACACTGTGATGATCTGACAAAGTAGTCCATCTACTGTTTAAAAATGATGTCATCTTCTCTGAGCCGGATCAGTGATCTGATTCCTGTCGGACTTGGATTTAAAGTGTTGTTATTGAGGGAGGCTGAACTGGTTGGAGCTGCCAGGTAATGCAGCACCTGTTACTTCAGCTCAGGTCATTATTAAAGGAGCGAACCAGAACACCGGCCCTGGTCCAGCAGCCTTACTGATTATTTTGTTTTGTTTTCTTCCAGATCAGGTAAATATGTACACTAAACATATATATTAATAAAAAAATCATGAGAGAATCGTGATCATTGTAAATTCTCATTTCATCCAGAATCGTGCAGCTGTAAACTAAAGTAGAGATAAAGCGGGTCTCAAAAATCCTAAACATCCAACACATTGTATGAGCACTTGGTCATGAGATTAGAATTAGAATAAAAATGTAGTTCCTCGGCGATTTGTGGAGAGATCACCTTTTTATAGAAATTATAGAAATTGTAGAAAACACAGTGAGCTTCTGTGTTGGTGCAGAGAGGTTCCCTCCACCAGAGATGTGCTGGACCAGACACCATACAGATGTTAGATCAACCTCCTGAGATGTGCTGGACCAGACACCATACAGATGTTAGATCAACCTCCTGAGATGTGCTGGACCAAACACCGTACAGATGTTAGATCAACCTCCTGAGATGAGACTGTAAGCCGTCTTTGAATGTGGATATCATAATATCATCATCAGGCATTAGAGTTGTCTTTCACTGGTTTTAAATAAAGCTGCAGTGAAGTGATGTCATTTTCTACCTCCTGAGTCCTCCACTGAGTCATTATGTCCATATTACTGATGATTATTTATTAAACATCTCACTGTGTAAATATTTTATAAAAGCACCAATAGTCATCCCTTTACCGATATCGAGGGGTTTGGTTAAAGATATCTTGATATTTTAGTCTGTCTGATCACCTACTTCCCACACAAGCTGAAAACTGACACATTCCAGGCCATCAATACTCAAATCATCATATACTCAAATAATCAGACTCAAATCATCAGATACTCAAATCATCAAATACTCAAATCATCAGATACTCAAATCATCAAATACTCAAATCATCAGACTCTAAAATCATCAGATACTCAAATTATCAAATACTCAAAATATTAGACTCTCAAATCATCAAATACTCAAATCATCAGATTCTCAAATTATCAGATACTCAAATCATCAAATACTCAAATCAGAATCAAATTATCACATACTCAAATCATCAGATACTCAAATCAGACTCTCAAATTATCAGATACTCAAATCATCAAATACTCAAATCATCAGATTCTCAAATTATCAGATACTCAAATCATCAAATACTCAAATCATCAGATACTCAAATAATCAAATACTCAAATCAGACTCTCAAATCATCAGATACTCAAATCATCAGATACTCAAATCAGACTCAAATTATCAAATACTCAAATCATCAGATTCTCAAATCATCAGATACTCAAATCATCAAATACTCAAATCATCAGATTCTCAAATTATCAGATACTCAAATCATCAAATACTCAAATCAGAATCAAATTATCACATACTCAAAACATCAGATACTCAAATCAGACTCTCAAATTATCAGATACTCAAATCATCAAATACTCAAATCAGAATCAAATTATCACATACTCAAATCATCAGATACTCAAATCAGACTCTCAAATGATCAGATACTCAAATCATCAGATACTCAAATCATCAAATACTCAAATCATCAGATACTCAAATCATCAAATACTCAAATCAGACTCTCAAATCATCAGATACTCAAATCAGACTCAAATTATCAAATACTCAAATCATCAGATTCTCAAATCATCAAATACTCAAATAATCAGATTCTCAAATCATCAGATACTCAAATCATCAAATACTCAAATCATCAGATTCTCAAATCATCAAATACTCAAATCATCAAATACTCAAATCATCATATACTCAAATCATCAAATACTCAAATCATCAGATACTCAAATCATCAGATTCTCAAATCATCAAATACTCAAATCATCAGATACTCAAATCAGACTCTCAAATCATCAAATACTCAAATCATCAGATACTCAAATCATCAGACTCTCAAATTATCAGTTACTCAAATAATCAAATACTCAAATCATCAGACTCTCAAATCATCAGATACTCAAATCATCAAATACTCAAATAATCAGACTCTCAAATCGTCAAATACTCAAATCGTCAGATACTCAAATCATCACTCTCAAATTATCAGTTACTCAAATAATCAAATACTCAAATCATCAGACTCTCAAATCATCAGATACTCAAATAATCAAATATTCAAATCATCAAATACTCAAATCATCAAATACTCAAATCATCAGATTCTCAAATCATCAGATACTCAAATCATCAAATACTCAAATCATCAGACTCTAAAATCATCAGATACTCAAATTATCAAATACTCAAATCATTAGACTCTCAAATAATCAGATTCTCAAATCATCAGATTCTCAAATCATCAAATACTCAAATCAGACTCTCAAATCATCAAATACTCAAATCATCAGATACTCAAATCATCAGACTCTCAAATAATCAAATACTCAAATCATCAGACTCTCAAATCATCAGATACTCAAATCATCAAATACTCAAATAATCAGACTCTCAACTCATCAAATACTCAAATCGTCAGATACTCAAATCATCACTCTCAAATTATCAGTTACTCAAATAATCAAATACTCAAATCATCAAATACTCAAATCATCAGATTCTCAAATCATCAGATACTCAAATCAACAAATAATCAGACTCTCAAATCATCAGATACTCAAATCATCAGATACTCAAATCATCAGATTCTCAAATCATCAGATACTCAAATCATCAAATACTCAAATCATCAGACTCTAAAATCATCAGATACTCAAATTATCAAATACTCAAATCATTAGACTCTCAAATCATCAGATACTCAAATCATCAAATACTCAAATCATCAGATTCTCAAATTATCAGATACTCAAATCATCAAATACTCAAATCATCAGATACTCAAATCATCAAATACTCAAATCAGACTCTCAAATCATCAGATACTCAAATCATCAGATACTCAAATCAGACTCAAATCATCAAATACTCAAATCAGAATCAAATTAACACATACTCAAATTATCAGATACTCAAATCATCAGATACTCAAATCATCAAATACTCAAATCATCAGATACTCAAATCATCAAATACTCAAATCAGACTCTCAAATCATCAGATACTCAAATCATCAGATACTCAAATCAGACTCAAATTATCAAATACTCAAATCATCAGATTCTCAAATCATCAGATACTCAAATCATCAAATACTCAAATCATCAGATTCTCAAATTATCAGATACTCAAATCATCAAATACTCAAATCAGAATCAAATTATCACACTCAAATCATCAGATACTCAATTCAGACTCTCAAATTATCAGATACTCAAATCATCAAATACTCAAATCAACAGATTCTCAAATGATCAGATACTCAAATCATCAGATACTCAAATCATCAGATTCTCAAATCATCAGATACTCAAATCATCAAATACTCAAATCAGAATCAAATTATCACATACTCAAATCATCAGATACTCAAATCAGACTCTCAAATTATCAGATACTCAAATCATCAAATACTCAAATCAACAGATTCTCAAATTATCAGATACTCAAATCATCAAATACTCAAATCAACAGATTCTCAAATCATCAAATACTCAAATCATCAGATACTCAAATCAGACTCTCAAATCATCAGATACTCAAATCAGACTCAAATTATCAAATACTCAAATCATCAGATTCTCAAATCATCAGATTTTCAAATCATCAGATTCTCAAATACTCAAATCATCAGATTCTCAAATCATCAGATTCTCAAATCATCAAATACTCAAATGGTCAAATACTCAAATCATCAGATACTCAAATCATCAGATTCTCAAATCATCAGATTCTCAAATCATCAAATACTCAAATCAGACTCTCAAATCATCAGATACTCAAATCATCAGACTCTCAAATTATCAGTTACTCAAATAATCAAATACTCAAATCATCAGACTCTCAAATCATCAGATACTCAAATCATCAAATACTCAAATAATCAGACTCTCAAATCATCAAATACTCAAATCGTCAGATACTCAACTCATCACTCTCAAATTATCAGTTACTCAAATAATCAGACTCTCAAATCATCAGATACTCAAATAATCAAATATTCAAATCATCAAATACTCAAATCATCAGATTCTCCAATCATCAGATACTCAAATCATCAAATAATCAGACTCTCAAATCATCAGATACTCAAATCATCAAATACTCAAATCATCAGATTCTCAAATCATCAAATACTCAAATCATCAGATTCTCAAATCATCAGATACTCAAATAATCAGACTCTCAAATCATCAGATACTCAAATCATCAAATACTCAAATCATCAGATACTCAAATCATCAAATACTCAAATCAGACTCTCAAATAATCACTCTCAAATCATCAGATTCTCAAATCATCAGATACTCAAATTATCAAATACTCAAATCATCATATTCTCAAATCATCAGATTTTCAAATCATCAGATTCTCAAATCATCAAATACTCAAATCATCAGATACTCAAATCATCAGACTCAAATTATCAGTTACTCAAATCATCAAATACTCAAATCAGACTCAAATTATCAGATACTCAAATCATCAAATACTCAAATCATCAGATACTCAAATCATCAGACTATCAAATTATCAGTTACTCAAATAATCAAATACTCAAATCATCAGACTATCAAATCATCAGATACTCAAATCATCAAATACTCAAATCATCAGATTCTCAAATCATCAGATACTCAAATCATCAAATACTCAAATCATCAGATTCTCAAATCATCAGATTCTCAAATCATCAGATTCTCAAATCATCTGATACTCAAATCATCAAATACTCAAATCATCAAATACTCAAATCATCAGACACTCAAATCAGACTCAAATTATCAAATACTCAAATCATCAGATTCTCAAATCATCAGATACTCAAATCATCAAATACTCAAATAATCAGACTCTCAAATCATCATTCTCAAATCATCAGATACTCAAATCATCAAATACTCAAATCATCAGATACTCAAATCATCAAATACTCAAATCAGACTCAAATCATCAGATACTCAAATGATCAAATGCTCAAATCATCAGATACTCAAATCATCAGACTCAAATTATCAGTTACTCAAATAATCAAATACTCAAATCATCAGACTATCAAATCATCAGATACTCAAATCATCAAATACTCAAATAATCAGATACTCAAATCATCAGACTCAAATGATCAGTTACTCAAATAATCAAATACTCAAATCATCAGACTATCAAATCATCAGATACTCAAACCATCAAATACTCAAATCATTAGATACTCAAATCATCAAATACTCAAATAATCAGATTCTCAAATCATCAGATACCCAAATCATCAAATACTCAAATCATCAGATTCTCAAATCATCAGATACACAAATCATCAGATTCTCAAATCATCAGATTCTCAAATACTCAAATCATCATATTCTCAAATCAGATTCTCAAATCATCTGATTCTAAAATCATCAGATACTCAAATCATCAAATACTCAAATCATCAGATACTCAAATCATCAAATACTCAAATCATCAGATTCTCAAATCATCAGATTATCAAATCATCAGATTCTCAAATCATCAGATACTCAAATCAGACTCAAATTATCAAATACTCAAATCAGCAGATTCTCAAATCATCAGATACTCAAATCATCAAATACTCAAATCAGACTCTTATATCATCAGATAGTCAAATCATCAGATTCTCAAATCATAAGACACTCAAATCATCAAATACTCAAATCATCAGATACTCAAATCATCAGATACTCAAATCAGACTCAAATTATCAAATACTCAAGTCATCAGATTCTCAAATCATCAGATACTCAAATGGTCAAATACTCAAATCATCAGATACTCAAATCATCAAATACTCAAATCAGACTCTCAAATCATCAGATACTCAAATCAGACTCAAATTATCAAATACTCAAATCATCAGATTCTCAAATCATCAGATACTCAAATCATCAAATACTCAAATCATCAGATACTCAAATCATCAAATACTCAAATCATCAGATACTCAAATCATCAGATACTCAAATCATCAAATACTCAAATCATCAGATACTCAAATCATCAGACTCTCAAATTATCAGTTACTCAAATAATCAAATACTCAAATCATCAGACTCTCAAATCATCAGATACTCAAATCATCAAATACTCAAATAATCAGACTCTCAAATCATCAAATACTCAAATCATCAGACTCTCAAATTATCAGTTACTCAAATAATCAAATACTCAAATAATCAGACTCTCAAATCATCAGATACTCAAATCATCAAATACTCAAATCGTCAGATACTCAAATCATCACTCTCAAATTATCAGTTACTCAAATAATCAAATATTCAAATCATCAGACTCTCAAATCATCAGATACTCAAATAATCAACTATTCAAATCATCAAATACTCAAATCATCAGATACTCAAATCATCAAATAATCAGACTCTCAAATCATCAGATAATCAAATCATCAGATTCTCAAATCATCAGATACTCAAATCATCAGATACTCAAATAATCAGACAAATCATCAGATTCTCAAATCATCAGATACTCAAATCATCAAATACTCAAATCATCAGATTCTCAAATCATCAGATACTCAAATCATCAAATACTCGAATCATCAGATACTCAAATCATCAAATACTCAAATCATCAGATTCTCAAATCATCAGATAATCAAATCATCAGATTCTCAAATCATCAGATACTCAAATTATCAAATACTCAAATCATCATATTCTCAAATCATCATATTCTCAAATCATCAGATTTTCAAATCATCAGATTCTCAAATCATCAAATACTCAAATCATCAGATACTCAAATCATCAGACTCAAATTATCAGTTACTCAAATCATCAAATACTCAAATCAGACTCAAATTATCAGATACTCAAATCATCAAATACTCAAATCATCAGATACTCAAATCATCAGACTATCAAATTATCAGTTACTCAAATAATCAAATACTCAAATCATCAGACTATCAAATCATCAGATACTCAAACCATCAAATACTCAAATCATTAGATACTCAAATCATCAAATACTCAAATAATCAGATTCTCAAATCATCAGATACCCAAATCATCAAATACTCAAATCATCAGATTCTCAAATCATCAGATACCCAAATCATCAAATACTCAAATCATCAGATTCTCAAATACTCAAATCATCAGATTCTCAAATCATCAGATTCTCAAATCATCTGATTCTAAAATCATCAGATACTCAAATCATCAAATACTCAAATCATCAGATACTCAAATCATCAAATACTCAAATCATCAGATTCTCAAATCATCAGATTATCAAATCATCAGATTCTCAAATCATCAGATACTCAAATCAGACTCAAATTATCAAATACTCAAATCAGCAGATTCTCAAATCATCAGATACTCAAATCATCAAATACTCAAATCAGACTCTTATATCATCAGATAGTCAAATCGTCAGATACTCAAATCATCACTCTCAAGTTATCAGTTACTCAAATAATCAGACTCTCAAATCATCAGATACTCAAATCATCAAATACTCAAATCGTCAGATACTCAAATCATCACTCTCAAATTATCAGTTACTCAAATAATCAAATATTCAAATCATCAGACTCTCAAATCATCAGATACTCAAATAATCAAATATTCAAATCATCAAATACTCAAATCATCAAATACTCAAATCATCAGATACTCAAATCATCAAATCATCAGACTCTCAAATCATCAGATAATCAAATCATCAGATTCTCAAATCATCAGATACTCAAATCATCAGATACTCAAATAATCAGACAAATCATCAGATTCTCAAATCATCAGATACTCAAATCATCAAATACTCAAATCGTCAGATACTCAAATCATCACTCAAATTATCAGTTACTCAAATAATCAAATATTCAAATCATCAGACTCTCAAATCATCAGATACTCAAATAATCAAATATTCAAATCATCAAATACTCAAATCATCAAATACTCAAATCATCAGATACTCAAATCATCAAATCATCAGACTCTCAAATCATCAGATAATCAAATCATCAGATTCTCAAATCATCAGATACTCAAATAATCAGACAAATCATCAGATTCTCAAATCATCAGATACTCAAATCATCAGATACTCAAATAATCAGACTCAAATCATCAGATACTCAAATGATCAGATACTCAAATCATCAAATACTCAAATCATCATATTCTCAAATCATCATATACTCAAATCATCAAATACTCGAATCATCAGATACTCAAATAATCAAATACTCAAATCATCAGATTCTCAAATCATCAGATAATCAAATCATCAGATTCTCAAATCATCAGATACTCAAATCATCAGATTCTCAAATCATCAGATACTCAAATAATCAGACTCTCAAATCATCAAATACTCAAATGATCAGACTCTCAAATCATCAAATACTCAAATAATCAGATACTCAAATCATCAGATACTCAAATCATCAAATACTCAAATCATCAGATACTCAAATCATCAGATACTCAAATCATCAGACTCTCAAATTATCAGTTACTCAAATAATCAAATACTCAAATCATCAGACTCTCAAATCATCAGATACTCAAATCATCAAATACTCAAATAATCAGACTCTCAAATCATCAAATACTCAAATCGTCAGATACTCAAATCATCACTCTCAAGTTATCAGTTACTCAAATAATCAGACTCTCAAATCATCAGATACTCAAATCATCAAATACTCAAATCGTCAGATACTCAAATTATCAGTTACTCAAATAATCAAATATTCAAATCATCACTCTCAAATCATCAGATACTCAAATAATCAAATATTCAAATCATCAAATACTCAAATCATCAAATACTCAAATCATCAGATACTCAAATCATCAAATCATCAGACTCTCAAATCATCAGATAATCAAATCATCAGATTCTCAAATCATCAGATACTCAAATCATCAGATACTCAAATAATCAGACAAATCATCAGATTCTCAAATCATCAGATACTCAAATCATCAAATACTCAAATCATCAGATTCTCAAATCATCAGATACTCAAATCATCAAATACTCGAATCATCAGATACTCAAATCATCAAATACTCAAATCATCAGATTCTCAAATCATCAGATAATCAAATCATCAGATTCTCAAATCATCAAATAATCAGACTCTCAAATCATCAGATAATCAAATCATCAGATTCTCAAATCATCAGATACTCAAATAATCAGACTCAAATCATCAGATACTCAAATCATCAAATACTCAAATCATCATATTCTCAAATCATCAGATACTCAAATCATCAAATACTCGAATCATCAGATACTCAAATAATCAAATACTCAAATCATCAGATTCTCAAATCATCAGATAATCAAATCATCAGATTCTCAAATCATCAGATACTCAAATCATCAGATTCTCAAATCATCAGATACTCAAATAATCAGACTCTCAAATCATCAGATACTCAAATCATCAAATACTCAAATGATCAGACTCTCAAATCATCAGATACTCAAATCATCAAATACTCAAATCATCAGATTCTCAAATCATCAGATACTCAAATCATCAAATACTCAAATCATCAGATTATCAAATCATCAGATACTCAAATCATCAGATTCTCAAATCAGACTCAAATTATCAAATACTCAAATCAGCAGATTCTCAAATAATCAGATACTCAAATCATCAAATACTCAAATCAGACTCAAATTATCAGATACTCAAATCATCAAATACTCAAATCATCAGATACTCAAATCATCAAATACTCAAATCATCAAATACTCAAATAATCAGACTCAAATCATCAGATGCTCAAATCATCAAATACTCAAATCATCAGATTCTCAAATCATCAGATTCTCAAATCATCTGATTCTAAAATCATCAGATACTCAAATCATCAAATACTCAAATCATCAGATACTCAAATCATCAAATACTCAAATCAGACTCTTAAATCATCAGATAGTCAAAGCATCAGATTCTCAAATCATCAGATACTCAAATCATCAGATTCTCAAATCATCAGATACTCAAAAAATCAGACTCTCAAATCATAAGATACTCAAATCATCAAATACTCAAATCATCAGATTCTCAAATCATCAGATTCTCAAATCATCAGATACTCAAATCATCAGATTCTCAAATCATCAGATACTCAAATAATCAGACTCTCAAATCATAAGATACTCAAATCATCAAATACTCAAATCATCAGATTCTCAAATCATCAGATACTCAAATCATCAAATACTCAAATTATCAGATTCTCAAATCATCAGATTCTCAAATCATCAAATACTCAAATCATCAGATACTCAAATCATCAAATACTCAAATCATCAGATTCTCAAATCATCAGATACTCAAATTATCAGATACTCAAATCATCAGATACTCAAATCAGACTCAAATCATCAGATACTCAAATGATCAAATACTCAAATCATCAGATACTCAAATCATCAGACTCAAATTATCAGTTAATCAAATAATCAAATACTCAAATCATCAGGCTATCAAATCATCAGATACTCAAATCATCAAATACTCAAATAATCAGATACTCAAATCATCAGACTCAAATTATCAGTTACTCAAATAATCAAATACTCAAATCATCAGATTCTCAAATCATCAGATACTCAAATCATCAAATACTCAAATCATCAGATTCTCAAATCATCAGATACACAAATCATCAGATTCTCAAATCATCAGATTCTCAAATCATCAGATTCTCAAATCATCTGATTCTAAAATCATCAGATACTCAAATCATCAAATACTCAAATCATCAGATACTCAAATCATCAAATACTCAAATCAGACTCTTAAATCATCAGATAGTCAAAGCATCAGATTCTCAAATCATCAGATACTCAAATCATCAGATTCTCAAATCATCAGATACTCAAAAAATCAGACTCTCAAATCATAAGATACTCAAATCATCAAATACTCAAATCATCAGATTCTCAAATCATCAGATTCTCAAATCATCAGATACTCAAATCATCAGATTCTCAAATCATCAGATACTCAAATAATCAGACTCTCAAATCATAAGATACTCAAATCATCAAATACTCAAATCATCAGATTCTCAAATCATCAGATACTCAAATCATCAAATACTCAAATTATCAGATTCTCAAATCATCAGATTCTCAAATCATCAAATACTCAAATCATCAGATACTCAAATCATCAAATACTCAAATCATCAGATTCTCAAATCATCAGATTCTCAAATCATCAGATACTCAAATCATCAAATACTCAAATAATCAGACTCTCAAATCATCAGATACTCAAATCATCAAATACTCAAATCATCAGATTCTCAAATCATCAGATACTCAAATCATCAAATACTCAAATCATCAGATTATCAAATCATCAGATACTCAAATCATCAGATTCTCAAATCAGATACTCAAATCAGACTCAAATTATCAAATACTCAAATCATCAGATTCTCAAATAATCAGATACTCAAATCATCAAATACTCAAATCAGACTCAAATTATCAGATACTCAAATCATCAAATACTCAAATCATCAGATACTCAAATCATCAAATACTCAAATCATCAAATACTCAAATCATCAGATGCTCAAATCATCAAATACTCAAATAATCAGACTCAAATCATCAGATACTCAAATCATCAGATACTCAAATCAGACTCTCAAATTATCAGATTCTCAAATCATCAGACTCTCAAATCATCAGATTCTCAAATCATCAGATACTCAAATCATCAGATTCTCAAATTATCAGATACTCAAATTATCAGATACTCAAATCATCAAATACTCAAATCATCAGATTCTCAAATGATCAGATACTCAAATAATCGGATACTCAAATCATCAGATACTCAAATCATCAAATACTCAAATCATCAGATACTCAAATCATCAAATACTCAAATCAGACTCTCAAATCATCAGATACTCAAATTATCAAATACTCAAATCATCAGATACTCAAATCATCAGACTCAAATTATCAGTTACTCAAATAATCAAATACTCAAATCATCAGACTATCAAATCATCAGATACTCAAATCATCAAATACTCAAATCATCAGATACTCAAATCATCAGACTCAAATTATCAGTTACTCAAATAATCAAATGCTCAAATCATCAGATACTCAAATCATCAGATACTCAAATCATCAGATACTCAAATCATCAGATTCTCAAATCATCAGATTCTCAAATTATCAGATACTCAAATCATAAGATACTCAAATCATCAAATACTCAAATCAGACTCAAATTATCACACTCAAATCATCAGATACTCAAATCATCAGATACTCAAATCAGACTCTCAAATTATCAGATTCTCAAATCATCAGATATCAAATCATCAAATACTCAAATAATCAGACTCTCAAATCATCAGATTCTCAAATCATCAGATACTCAAATCATCAAATACTCAAATCATCAGATTCTCAAATTATCAGATACTCAAATTATCAGATACTCAAATCATCAAATACTCAAATCATCAGATTCTCAAATGATCAGATACTCAAATAATCGGATACTCAAATCATCAGATACTCAAATCATCAAATACTCAAATCATCAGATACTCAAATCATCAAATACTCAAATCAGACTCTCAAATCATCAGAGACTCAAATCATCAAATACTCAAATCATCAGATACTCAAATCATCAGACTCAAATTACCAGTTACTCAAATACTCAAATCATCAGATACTCAAATCATCAAATACTCAAATCATCAGATTCTCAAATCATCAGATTCTCAAATCATCAGATATTCAAATCATCAGATTTTCAAATCATCAGATTCTCAAATCATCAGATTCTCAAATAATCAGATACTCAAATCATCAAATACTCAAATCAGACTCAAATTATCAGATACTCAAATCATCAAATCATCAGATACTCAAATCATCAGATACTCAAATCATCAGACTCAAATTATCAGTTACTCAAATAATCAAATCATCACTCTCAAATCATCAGATACTCAAATCAGACTCAAATTATCAAATACTCAAATCATCAGATTCTCAAATCATCAGATTCTCAAATCATCAGATTCTCAAATCATCAGATACTCAAATCATCAAATACTCAAATCATCAGATTCTCAAATCATCAAATACTCAAATCAGACTCTCAAATCATCAGATACTCAAATAATCAGATACTCAAATCAGACTCTCAAATTATCAAATACTCAAATCATCAGATTCTCAAATAATCAGACACTCAAATCATCAAATACTCAAATCAGACTCAAATTATCAGATACTCAAATCATCAAATCATCAGATACTCAAATCATCAAATACT
>NW_027185352.1:843096-873096 GCF_022577435.1 Embiotoca jacksoni | reverse complement strand
GAAATGCTGCGGCCCATAAAAAAAAATTCTACGTGTTTTGTGATAAAAAAGAAGTGTGACTAATCTACATCCATTATGTCTAGCAAAAAATCAGACCATTTATGTCAGAAACAAATTATACCTTTTCTTTCTGTGGGTGTCAGCAGTGTTTTATAAAAACATGAACTTCAAATAAAATAAAAACAACTTTACAAAATAGTATAGAGCAGCAGCTGGAACATAATTATTCAGTCTGCGTGGGCAGAAGCTGCTGAATAAACCTGCAGACAGAAACACCTTAGTATGAAATAAAACATGACTCATTATTTCATGAAAAACACTCTTTTGTTGGAGATGAAATGAAGGTAAAGGAGGGACGGAGGTTTGTCGGAGGTTATAATGGCAGAACTGCTGTTAGTAGGTTTAAATATTGCATAAAATTCATGGTTAATTCAACAGCTTTGGATTTCGAGCTTCTGAGAAGCACTTGAACGCGACACCAGCACCGAGAACCCTCCTGCGGACGCATGCGCAGGAGAACGCTGGCGCTTTGGAAATATCAGCAGCAGAGAATCTGTGCAGCCCGGTGGAAGCAGCGCGAGCGCATGAACGGAGGCTCCGGTTTGACCTTTGTTCTCCGGGAACCGGGTCCTCCGGAGGCAGCGCGAGCTTCCCGCGCCACAGCAGCCCAGGTGTTCCTGCAGGGCGCGAGCACAAGGTCACATCTGACTCCAGAACAGTTCATCTGAACATATTCAGAGTTTTCCTGCGGGGCCCCTACAGACATGTTTGCATTATAATTAGTGTGAGAGGAGGTTTTACATTCATATCTGTTCCCAATCAAAAGTATGAAATATATGCAGAACATCAGGTTTTAAAAGGCTGCGGTTGGAAACAGGTTCCAGACTCCTGAAAAGTTCCTGCAACCATCAGCCATGTCATGTGACCTTCTGTCATGTGACCTTCTGTCTGATGAACTCCAGCAGTTTTTGTCATTTTTACAACATTTTATCCATTATTTTATCAAATAATTTCAACCATTATTTTGATAACATTTAGCCCTACAGGTGTCCTTTGCAGAGGGAAAACTTCCCATTCACTTTTTAAAGCATCACAACCTTGAACAAAGACAATTTCGAGAGTTTGCACCAATAAATGTTAATAATCAGATAAAATCACTTTGAGAAGTTGCAGGAAAATAAAACACATGAGCTCAGTAAAGCCACAGTGAAGTTCAGGCTGCAGGTATGACTTATAATAATTGATGTAAAAATGTCCAGATGAGCTCAGTCAACAGAAAACTAACTACCAACAGTTTAGATGATTAATCAGTCACAAAAGTCTTCATCAGTCAACAACAACAAATCATGTCCAGCTTCCTGCTTCTCAAATACACAGATTCAGTTTTTCATCTGTATTCTTCATTAATGAAATATCTTTGAGCTGTTCATCAGACAGAAAACTACAGACTGGATATAAAACTACAGACTGGATATAAAACACAGACCGGATATAAAACTACAGACTGGATATAAAACAGACTGGATATAAAACTACAGACTGGATATAAAACACAGACTGGATATAAAACTACAGACTGGATATAAAACACAGACTAGATATAAAACTACAGACTGGATATAAAACTACAGACTGGATATAAAACACAGACTGGATATAAAACTACAGACTGGATATAAAACACAGACTGGATATAAAACTACAGACTGGATATAAAACACAGACTGGATATAAAACTACAGACTGGATATAAAACACAGACTGGATATAAAACTACAGACTGGATATAAAACTACAGACTGGATATAAAACACAGACTGGATATAAAACTACAGACTGGATATAAAACACAGACTAGATATAAAACTACAGACTGGATATAAAACACAGACTAGATATAAAACTACAGACTGGATATAAAACACAGACTGGATATAAAACTACAGACTGGATATAAAACAAACTAGATATAAAACAGACTGGATATAAAACACAGACTGGATATAAAACACAGACCGGATATAAAACTACAGACTGGATATAAAACTACAGACTGGATATAAAACACAGACTGGATATAAAACACAGACTGGATATAAAACTACAGACTGGATATAAAACTACAGACTGGATATAAAACACAGACTAGATATAAAACAGACTGGATATAAAACTACAGACTGGATATAAAACACAGACTGGATATAAAACTACAGACTGGATATAAAACACAGACTGGATATAAAACTACAGACTGGATATAAAACACAGACTGGATATAAAACTACAGACTGGATATAAAACTACAGACTGGATATAAAACACAGACTGGATATAAAACTACAGACTGGATATAAAACACAGACTAGATATAAAACTACAGACTGGATATAAAACACAGACTAGATATAAAACTACAGACTGGATATAAAACACAGACTGGATATAAAACTACAGACTGGATATAAAACAAACTAGATATAAAACAGACTGGATATAAAACACAGACTGGATATAAAACACAGACCGGATATAAAACTACAGACTGGATATAAAACTACAGACTGGATATAAAACACAGACTGGATATAAAACACAGACTGGATATAAAACTACAGACTGGATATAAAACTACAGACTGGATATAAAACACAGACTAGATATAAAACAGACTGGATATAAAACTACAGACGATATAAAACACAAACTGGATATAAAACACAGACTGGATATAAAACTACAGACCGGATATAAAACTACAGACTGGATATAAAACTACAGACTGGATATAAAACAGACTGGATATAAAACTACAGACTGGATATAAAACTTACAACTGGATATAAAACTACAGACTGGATATAAAGCAGACTGGATATAAAACTACAGACTGGATATAAAACTACAAACTGGATATAAAACTACAAACTGGATATAAAACTACAGACTGGATATAAAACACAGACTGGATATAAAACTACAGACTGGATATAAAACACAGACTGGATATAAAACTACAGACTGGATATAAAACACAGAGTAGATATAAAACTACAGACTGGATATAAAACACAGACCGGATATAAAACTACAGACTGGATATAAAACTACAGACTGGATATAAAACACAGACTGGATATAAAACTACAGACTGGATATAAAACTACAGACTGGATATAAAACACAGAGTAGATATAAAACTACAGACTGGATATAAAACACAGACCGGATATAAAACTACAGACTGGATATAAAACTACAGACTGGATATAAAACACAGACTGGATATAAAACTACAGACTGGATATAAAACTACAGACTGGATATAAAGCAGACTGGATATAAAACTACAGACTGGATATAAAACCACAGACTGGATATAAAACTACCGACTGGATATAAAACCACAGACTGGATATAAAACACAGACTGGATATAAAACACAGACTGGATATAAAACTACCGACTGGATATAAAACCACAGACTGGATATTAAACTACAGACTGGATATTAAACTACAGACTGGATATAGAACTACAGACTGGATATAAAACTACAGACTGGATATAAAACTACAGACTGGATATAAAAGAGTTCGTAGCTTCAGGTCTGTAAGATGGTTCTGATCCAGAAGTGTCTTCAGCTGCAATACCAGCGAGTGCCACTAGAGGTCGGCTCCAAAAAGCCTCCGGCTCCATAGACTCCCATTCAACTTCTCTCATCAAATCCAAAGTGAATAAAATGTGTCCATCAGTTATCTCGGTGTTGTTAGCTAAAGTCACTCCTTCTTATTAGTTTTCTGGAGGTCCATCTGAAAATAATCCCTCATTCATTAGAAAAGAAGATTCAAGAAGACCTGTTTTTGGGGGCATGTCTGTTTGATTGACAGGCCTGTGGTGCAGTCAGGTTACAGCTATCGGTGGGCGGGACGTAGTATTGTCATGGTTTCCAATCAGATCGGTCAGATCCACCGCTGGCTCCTCCCCCAGCTCGTCCAAATATGGTCACTTCCTGCTCCAAACCGCTCCGAACTAACAAGATGGTGACGGACAGAATCTGAACTGGAGGATTCATAATGTTCACAAACCAACGATGACATCACTGATGGTTGATGACGTCACTGATGGTTAATGACATCACTGATGGTTCTGCTCCGACTGAAGAAACAATCTAAAGATTTATGATTATCAATTCTGAAGGATCTTTCAAACATAATTTATTATTACGAAAACATTTTGCACAAATAAGAAGAATTGAATGTTTTCATAGTCTCAACTAAAACTAAACAGACTCACTCTCATGTTCTGACACAAAGATGTCCGTCCTTCACCTGTTCTGCATTTGTTTGTCAGCTGTGATAAAGTGACCCAGGAGAAGAGTGCCGGTTTGAGAGAGTTAGTTGGTGTGAAGCCGCCGGAGGGCCGCCAGCAGCTGAACATCTGCTGAACATCTGCTGAGTCCTCTCCAGCCCAGCGGCTCATCCGGATTCCTGTTGCGTGGTGTCCAGCTGGTCGTCTGAGACCGAGGCGCTCTGCAGCAGCCGACACCGACCTGCTGTCGAGCAGAGGTCTCACAGCTCTCCGGTACCGAACCTCCTCTGCTGCTAAAGTGAAGGACACTCGTGTTAACAGTTTCTCCTGCAGCGGTCCAACATGCCTGATGGTACCGACAACATCGTGACCTCGACAGAAGCTGAGGTTTGCGTAAAAGACCACGACGTTCTGGTCGGTACTTCTACTGCAGCTCAGCAGGAGATTTAAACTGTGGGTAAAAGGTTAAAGGTCGAGAGTCCCACGTTTTAAATTCATGACAATACATACAGTATGCAGCTACAAATGAGTTGTTTACTGTGATTTCTGTTTCATAATCGTCTCTACATGGTGAAGAAAACAATCTGACCAACATATAGAATATAGCATAAAATGTATGAATATTCTTTATTGGTCTTCTCTGCTGCAACATTAATATATTTCTTTGTAACGGCAGCAGGTGTTTGTTTCTCTTTAAGAGACGAGAATCAAGCAGCTTTTTTTTCACAGACAGGAACACATTCACATATTATCTGTCATTAAATACCTGTAAAACTCATTTCACATACGAAGAACATGAATCACTGACAGCATCTCTGAATCCACAAACAGGATTAGTTTGGACGAGAGTCTGCACAGATGCAAACATGCTTCCTACAGTTCACAGCTCTTCCTGCTTCCTGTCAATCACAGATGTCAAAGTCAGAAGTACCACACACACTGATGCATGAAACAATTAGTCTTTTCTAACATATGAAACATATTTAGAGCAGAAAACTTACTGAAAACATTTTGTCAGCTGGTCTCTCATTCTCCTGTCTGTGCTTTCACATCATGGAGAGTTTGTCAGGTTGGATTCAGACTGGCTGAGTGTGGACGAGGAGATGCAGGCTTCTCCTGCTGTTGGACCGAACAGATGAAGGAGAGGAGGGAGAGGGGGAGGAGAGAGGAAGGAGGAGATGAAAGAGCTGGCGAGCCTTCATCACTCCTCTCATCTCCACTCACGGTCCTCAGCAGCATCAGAAACCCTTTCTGCTCCTGTCTGCTGCCTGTCAGCGTGGCCCCGCCTCCTGTCTGCTGCCTGTCAGCGTGGCCCCGCCTCCTGTCTGCTGCCTGTCAGCGTGGCCCCGCCTCCTGTCAGCTGCCTGTCAGCGTGGCCCCGCCTCCTGTCTGCCTTCAGCTGCTGCAGGGACAGGTGGACCCAGAAGGAAGCTCCGCCCTCACTGTCATCACCACATCACCTCGTCAACGCTCCTCATGAACCAGAGACGGGAGGAGAATAGATCAGCTGCTCATCTCTGATCTACGAGGAAGTTTTGTTTCTAAGCTTCCAGGTGATGTGTTGTTGGAAGAACACACTGAAACAGCCTGTTAACAAAGGTGTAGTGTTGTCAGTGACTCTACCTGTGATCAGGAAGCAGGAAATGAAGCTGTGTGGACGGATGACATCCGATTGGTCCGCTTCACATCGGGTTGGTGCAGAGAGGCTGAGGAGACGAGCCAACCGCCCGGCCAGCAGAGGACCGAAAGTATTCTATTGGTTGGCTGAATGTCGTGACTTCCTGTATCTGTTTCAAATTAAAAGCTGTGCAGCATTCAGTGTGTGTTAAATGTTGTGTGTTCTGAGTTGGTTTGTTGGTCATTCATGAATCACCTGGTTTGTGTTTGATTAAAGGGCGCCCCCTGCAGACATGTTGAACCACTACGTCTTCTTTTCTGGATGAGATGATGTGTAGCATTTGTGTTTATCTGATTTTACATGCATTTATTTTAATGTGTGCATAAAAAGTCCTCAATGTAAATGCTTAAAAAGAAATCTAAATCAATATTTATGTTTTTATATATATATATATATATATTCGATCTTTTCTTATCATAAATAGGCAACATTATCAAAATAAAAGAGCACACTTACAGACATATATATTTACATGAAGGCAAAAAACAAAAAGAAACACAATCTCTTCAAGGAATATTGTATTTATCAAAACAAAAAAATTATAAAGAATTTTAACGAAACAACATAAACCGGAGAATATAAATATTTATACTATGAGTAGTGTTTACAGCTGAAACACCTGCTGGTAATATCATTATTGTAGATATTCATCATTATCTCTGACGTACATCTCAGAAAATAACCATAAAGACTCCCGGCAGGACGTTTGTAGGTTTTCTGACAGAACAGCTGCTCTTATTTTCATCAGACTTGTTTTACTTCACGCCTGCAAACAAACGTTTTCACGCTTCACGTCTGTCTTCCTGAATTTCATCTCCATAATGAGGTGGCTGAAACCTGCAGGTTCCTGAACGCCTCACACGGCTGCTGCTGCTGGAAACACTCAAATCACATTCTTCATGTTTCTGTTCTTACAGACATATCAGCTGTTGTTTCATCAGATGCTGTTTCTTTGTGTGATATGTTTAATGTGATTTTTAATGACACCACAGCATCAAGTTGTTTTTCCTGATCATTCCTCTCCGGGTTTATAAACGCTGTTAACCACCTCCACTTCGATGTCTCATTTCATTATTCCAGTTTTCGTTAGGACCGGCCTGCCGTCCCGAGGCTGGTGAAACATTACCCATGGTGCATTAGGGTGAATGGGCTGTTAGGGGAAAGGGTGATTCCAGCGGCACTCGGCTATGAAGACGATGAGCCCTGCAGGGGGCAGCAGAGGAAACACTGCCATTACAATTAAGTGTTAAACACATGCTGTTCGGCCGTTAAGTAATAAAAGCAGCTGATATGAAGTCGGGATGGTGACGTCATGAGACCGGCAGCTAAAACCACCTGGACACATGATTTATGAATCTGACACACTGATTAAATGTTGCTGCAGAGCTGATTAACATCCAGGTGAAACCTCACCAACATCAAGGAGACACACCTGCTGACTGATGGAGACACACCTGCTGACTGATGGAGACACACCTGCTGACTGATGGAGACACACCTGCTGACTGATGGAGACACACCTGCTGATTGATGGAGCAGAACATCCCAGCCTGTTGCAGATGCAGCAGGACAACAGGAGAGTCTGTTGGAGGACAGGAGAGGGACCACACGACATAAACGTGTCAGATATTATCTGGTCTTTTTTGTCACATTTGTCAGAATGTGGGACTCAAATACACGACGAGTAACGGAGAGAAAACTCTTCAATGAAGGACGTCCCACAACGGGAGACACGAGACGTCCAGAGGACACGAAGGAGATTCACACTGAAAACTGGCTTCATGAGCAAAGACATGCTGGTTGGCACGACGACGACCTGATGGAGGAGGAAGGGAGACTTTATACACAGGAGAAGGGACATAATCAGACAAACAATCAGGGCGGGAGGACACGGGGACAGGAAGTGAGGACAACCGGAAAGAGACACAAAGACAGTTCCCAAAATAAAACAGGACATGAACATGAAAACCTGAAAAGACACAAACAACACAATCACAAGAAAAACACACAAACATACACACACCTCTGACACACACACACACACACACAGACAGACACGCACACACACACCTCCGACAGACACACACACCTCCAACAGACACACACACACACCTCCGACAGACACACACACACACACACACCTCCGACAGACACACACACCTCCAACAGACACACACACACACACACACCTCCGACAGACACACACACCTCCAACAGACACACACACACACCTCCGACAAACACACACACACACACCTCCGACAAACACACACACCTCCGACAGACAAACACACACACACACACCTCCGACAGACACACACACCTCCAACAGACACACACACACACCTCCGACAAACACACACACACACACCTCCGACAGACACACACACCTCCAACAGACACACACACACACACACACACACCTCCGACAGACACACACACCTCCAACAGACACACACACACACCTCCGACAAACACACACACACACACCTCTGACAAACACACACACACCTCCGACAAACACACACACACACACCTCTGACAAACACACACACACCTCCGACAGACACACACACCTCCAACAGACACACACACACACCTCCGACAAACACACACACACACACACCTCCAACAGACAGACACACACACACACACACACACACACACAGACAGACACACACCTCCGACAGCTCGTCCTGCTGCAGCTCAGCTCTCTGCTGCTGTCCACATCTGAAACACGATCTCCTGAAGGGTTTCAGAAACACTTCTAAGTGTTTCTCTGAGACGCGCCTCCTTCCTCCATCTTCATGACAACGAAGACACCGAGAACCCGGCTGTAGACTCACAGTTCGTTTTGGTTCTGATGAGCTCCCGTGTGGAGAAGACGATGGACACTCAGTAGGGTTTGCAGGGAGCGCTGGTGCAAACGGACTATATTGGTAATATTTATATTTTTTATAAATTATTGATAAATAACTTTTAGTTCAATAAAGACAACCTAGGGACATTTCTGGAGTGCATCCCGGACAAGGCCCCACAAATGTTACAGTGAAAAATAACAATAACAATAGTTGACTTTATTGAACTAAAAGTTGGTCCAGCATACAAACCCAGTATCAGGTGTCCTCGTCTTTCTGTAGGAGCTGCACTGAACCGTCCTCTGAGGTCAGGAGGTGTGGAGAAGGAAGTAAGGCATTTTAAGACTGTGGACAAAATGCTTGAAATTGTTTGACTTCCTTGATAAATTAACTCGTACTCTTTCTGCCCATTACCTACATTCCCTTCTGGGTCGGGGGGCTTAAAAAAACGTACTCTTCACAGTGTTTGTGGAACTGACTGTGATTTGTCTCTCGGGTCTCCTCAGCAGCTCGATCCTCAATAACATGCGGTGCGTTTCTTCCTCCGGCTGTCTTCCAGCGGCGTGGGACCGCCTGTTCCTGCAGCAGCGTCCTGGCCCAGATATGTCAGCCAAGAAACATCTTCCACCAACGGCTGTCATTCGTATGCAGGACAAACGATTACAGAGCTCAGAGACAACAGGCAACACAACACAGAGAACACCGAGTCAGACAGGACAGCAGCTGGGACTGAAATCCTATCTCCTACTTCACCCTGCAAGACAAACCGTGGCAGAAGAGTTTTCTCAACAATATAATAATATATTAAATTATAGTTTCTGCTTTTAATCAGGTTTTGTAAAAAGGATAAAGTGGTTCACTTTTAGAACCTCGGACAGCCTCCTTCGAACAAAACAATACAAGAAGTGTATTTTATTTTAACCTTCAAAGCTGCCACTGATTTCCTGTGATAGAAACTAATGTAGAATTACTTTGTGAGGACAAATTAATGTAATATTCTTATTCTCACCTTCAAAGCAGCCATTGTTTTCCATTTATTTTTTTTATAAGAAATTACCATAGAGGACACTTATGACTACAATTATTATCTCACAGCTGTCCGTCTCCCTGCATGTCTGTCCAAATACATTATTATTTTTTATTAATATTTGACTAGCCTGACACTTTCTCTGACTGTAGCTCAACTGTAACCAGTTTAGGCTAAAAAAAAATGTCTGTAGTTCTCTCACGCTCGTGATAAAAACATTCCTCTAAAGCTCAATTCTGGGGCTGTTCGTTAAATAGTTTTCTAATAAATAGTAAATTTATCAATTCATGATCAACTACCTAGCAATTCTGGTTAGTTCCGGCCAACTTCTGGATTAAGCCCCGCCCTCTCCTAGTGCAGCTGTGGATACAGTGTGTGTCAACACTCACATATGTAGTGAAGACACCAATAAGTTGAACTCTGATAGAAAAACAAGGTGGTTGTCATGACAGCAGGCGATGCTCCACAGACACATCTTCAACCAGACAGCCAGAAGTCAAAGTGGACGCCCAACATCAGCGTCACCGAGTTATTGTGCTGAACATTGGACCTGAAAAGGTTTTCTGCAGAACATGATGTCAGTGACGTTGACCTTTGGGTAATAAAACAACATCATTTCCTCTTGTTAGACATTCATGTGAATTCTTGTCATAATTAGTGTGAATTCTTGAGTTATGTCCACAAACTTGTGTTTTGAGGTGTCAGTGACCTTTGACCTCCAGAATCTATTCAGAATATAGACAAAACAAGAAGTCAGAAAAATGTTACATGAACTTTTATGATTTTCTTAAATTAGTTCTGAAAAACGTTACAAAAACAAAAAGTCAAAGGAAGAAACAGAACGACAAAAACATCCCGCTCCCGTTTTACATTTCATACGCGTGATGTCTCAGTTGGAGGCCGCACGTCTTTGACCTTTGACCTCCCAGTCCATCGACAGTCAGTATACAAAGCACCCTGACAGACATGATGCTCCTCCTGCTGCTCAGTCGCTTCATGAGATGATAAAAAGTGTTCGGCTATAGAGACGGAGACAAAGTACTTACAGTACCAACACACACACACACACACACACACACACACACACACACACACACACACTCTCTCACCAACGGACTGCACTGTACAAAAACCATAACGAATTCTGCTGGTCAAGAACATTTACATTTATAATGCAGACCTACACACACACACACACACACACACACACACACACACACACACACACACACACACACGGGTCCGGTCCTGGTGTCAGAATATTCCAGTCGGGTCCTGTACAGTCCACCAGTCCCCGACTGCTCTGAGCCCACTGTCCGCTGCTCGGTCTGGTTCTGATGGGATCCGTGAAGCCTCATGTGGTCTGAGCTGGACTGAGATTGTTCAGATTGGACTGAAATCCACTTCAGGTCAGACCAGTTCCTTTTCTGCCCCCGTTCTGTGACCTGTCCTCCACGTCTGCAGCCGTCCGTCTGTCCAGAACTCTGAAACCAGAACCAGAGTGAGGTCAAAACTGAGGGGCACTTTAAAGGCCCCTCTAGGCATTAAACTGCTATAAACTGAACTACAAGCTGTGTAAAATGTAAATAAAAACATTGATGATTTTTAAAACATATAAACTCCTATTTAATAGAAAATAGACCAAAGACAACATATCAAATGTAGAAACTGAGATATTATTGTTTTATTAAATATAATCTCATTTTGAATCTGATGTCAGCAACACGTCTCTATAAAGTTGTTCCAGGATGATGTTCACCACTGAGCTGCATCAACTCTTCTTTTAACAACACTCTGGAAACCTTTGGGAACTGAGGAGAGCAGTTTCTGGAGTTTTGAAAGTGAAATGTGGTCCCATTCTGGCCTGATGGAGGTTTTCAGCTGGTCAACAGTTCAGGGTCTCCTTTGTTGTATTGTTCATGTCCTGATGCTCCAGATGTTTTCAATGATTGACAGGTCTGGACTGCAGGAGGCCAGTTTATCAGCGGACTCTTCTACTAGAGAACCATGCTGTTGGAATACGTGCAGAATGTGGTTGGACGTTGTTCTGCTGAAATAAACAAGACCTTCCCTGAAAGAGACGTTGTCTGGATGGCAGCATATGTTGCTCCAAAACCTGAATATATCATTCAGCATTAATGCTTCCTTCCAGATGTTCAAGCTACCCATGCCATGTGCACTAATGCATCCAAGCAACAACTCGGAACAACTAGGATCAACTAGGAACTCAGGCTGATGTTCAGAGAAGTCTAACTCAACTTCTGAGCATCACTCTTCCTCTGTCTGCATCTCTGTACCCCACCCACCACATCCACCCACACCCACCCACACACTCACCACTGTCCCTTGGCAGCGGTGCTCCTCCTCTGCTGAGAGATGCTGTAGATCTCCTGCAGCTGTTTCTTCTGGTCATCGCTGAGAGGAGCCGTCAAACACTGGTACCACGCTGCATCCGTGTTCTGGACCCCTAACACACACACACACACACACACACACACACACACACACACACATACATATATATACATACATACATACATATATACATATATATAAAACTCACTGTCTTAAAGGTGCAGTACACTGTTTGAAGGTGCCTTCGTGCAGTTCTTCCTCCTCTGGTCTCATAGAACCAGGAGAGACAGACTTCCTGTGATTGAATGTGGGACTCACTGAGCAGGGCCGAGGTGAAGAACTGGTACTCGTCCTCTCCGTTGTCGTAGTCCAGAGGTGTGCTGTACTCTTCCAGCGGCGTCCCCTCAAAGCCCTCTTCATCCCAGTAGTCGTCCTCATCCTCGTCGTCCTCGTCGTCTTCGCCTCCCTGGCCCGCCGGCATGCTGGACTGCTGATGCATGGCGTTACGGTTCTCATTCACCTCGTCTTCATCACTGGGAATCTCCTCTGTTCACACAACATGAGGCAGGTGTTAGGATGGAAGAGGGTCAGCCATCACAGGAAGGGACTGAGCCCAGAGGTCACGACCTACACTACATGTAACAGATATTACATGTAACAGTACATACTACATGTAACAGTACATACTACATGTAACAGATATTACATGTAACAGTACATACTACATGTAACAGTACATACTACATGTAACAGATATTACATGTAACAGTACATACTACATGTAACAGATATTACATGTAACAGTACATACTACATGTAACAGTACATACTACATGTAACAGATATTACATGTAACAGTACATACTACATGTAACAGTACATACTACATGTAACAGATATTACATGTAACAGTCCATACTACATGTAACAGTCCATATTACATGTAACATATTACATGTAACAGTCCATACTACATGTAACAGTACATACTACATGTAACAGTACATGCTACATGTAACATATTACATGTAACAGTCCATACTACATGTAACATATTACATATAACAGTCCATACTACATGTAACAGTCCATACTACATGTAACATATTACATATAACAGTCCATACTACATGTAACATATTACATGTAACAGTCCATACTACATATAACAGTCCATACTACATGTAACAGATATTACACGTAACAGTACATACTACATGTAACAGATATTACATGTAACAGTACATACCACATGTAACAGTACATACTACATGTAACAGTACATACTACATGTAACAGTACATACTACATGTAACAGTCCATACTACATGTAACAGTCCATACTACATGTAACATATTACATGTAACAGTCCATACTACATGTAACAGTCCATACTACATGTAACAGTCCATACTACATGTAACATACTACATGTAACAGTCCATACTACATGTAACAGTCCATACTACATGTAACATATTACATGTAACAGTCCATACTACATGTAACATATTACATGTAACAGTCCATACTACATGTAACATATTACATATAACAGTCCATACTACATGTAACATATTACATGTAACAGTCCATACTACATGTAACAGTACATACTACATGTAACAGTACATACTATATGTAACAGATATTACATGTAACAGTACATACTACATGTAACATATTACATGTAACAGTACATACTACATGTAACAGTACATACTACATGTAACAGATGTTACATGTAACAGTACATACTACATGTAACAGATATTACATGTAACAGATATTACATGTAACAGTACATACTATATGTAACAGATACCACATGTAACAGTACATACCACAAGTAACAGTACATACCACATGTAACAGTACATACTACATGTGACAGTACATACTACATGTGACAGTACATACTACATGTGACAGTACATACTACATGTAACAGTACATACTACATGTAACAGTACATCTGCCGGAACCACAGCTGCTGAATAAATTCCCTCCGAATGTGAACGGTCACGTCAGCGTGTTGTTCACAATATTGTGTATATGGACTCATGTCAGCATGTTTCATGGACAGTTTTCAGAGTTTGTCCAATTCGTCGTTATGTGTGAGCTGAATTATTTCCAAACAAACATCTGCCAGACGAAGGCGTGAGGTCACAGCGTTGTTCTACTGATGATATTTGCTCCTTTCGTTTCCTTCTCTCCCGACTAACAGCAGTTCAAAGCAGAACCACTTCTCACCGGAGGAAATGTGACCTTTTCTATTAAGAACGTTCAGCAGCATTTAATGCCATGAAATCGAAGCCTTTTAAAGACGTCATTTATCAGTCTGCTCCACCAGCAGCAAGCTGCTTCAGGGATCGGATTCCTTCACGCTCGACTGAAGCCGAGTGCAGCCAGTGGGAGAGACGGTGAATGTGCTGCAGCCAATCAGAGCTCACGCAGAGGAAGAGAGTCTCCATTCATTTAGTTACTGAGTCTACCTGCTTCATCTGTCTGTATTCATTCTCCTCCTCCCTGATCTCGTCTCACCGTTCTGGTCTTCGTCCTGAGCCCCGGCGCGGGCCAGCAGGTCCGGTTTGTTGATGAGGCGGGAGGCGTAGAGGTGTTTGAGGCCCAGGAACAGCAGCAGGATGGAGGGGACGATCTGGGCAGCGACTCCCTCCAGAACCGCCGGCCGGCTGGGCAGCTCCATCAGCACGCTCAGCCCAATGATGCACATCTTCCTGTCATGGAGTCTGGGGAGTGGATCGGGGACAGGACAGAGGACAGACAGTGAGGGGACGTCCTAAAGATCCATGAACACCTCCTGGGACTGACTGGGTTAACGGAAAGCAGCGATGAAGCTAAACAATATTCAGAATTAAAGAATGAAGCCGGTTTCTTGTCTGAGGATGAAATGAGACGACAGATATCTAATGTGGGAGTTGATTACGCAAGGTTTTTAGCCTCGCTTAGCATAAAGACTGGAAGCAGGTGGAAACTGCTAGCATGGCTCTATCCAAAGATAAAAAAAAATATACCAACTATCATCTTAACAGCTCACAGACAAATTCTTTTAAAAAGTTGATTTTTTTTTTTTGCATCTGGAACTACTTCTTCCTCCGTGTGCAGCGCTTCTCTACATGTTCCATCAAATCAACAACTAAAACCCCTCAAACCAGTGTTACACTTCACTAAAGGAACGAATGAAAATGTGCTGGTAGATGTTGGACTTTTTTCCTCTGTAGTCTTCTCCCCTCCCTTGGCATCAGAGCCAGACCGGCCCTTTCTCTCTGCTTCCTGTCCTTATGCTAAGCTAGGCTAAACTCCAGCTGTGCAACTAACACAGACATGAGAATGACATCACTATTCTCATCTCACTCTCAGAAAGCTTTATATAAGCATAAAAAAACATCTCATTGTTCTCCATAATGATTAGATTCAGCTGCTGCATTGTTTACAATCACACATTACATTCATAAGATCCCTTTTTTAAATCCAATAAACGGGGAAATAGTTTGTACATTAGCTTAGCAGTAGCTAGAACGCACAAATCAAACAACAATCCCTTCAATCAGCTGTTTAACATACCTTTTGAGCAGGATATTGGGTACGTGTGTGCGTGTATGTGTATATACATACATATATATATATATATATATGTATGTATATATATATATATATATGTATATATATATATATATGTATGTATATATATATGTGTATATATATGCAATATATATGCAATAATTATGTTTTCCTTTACATTCTCTACATATTAGGGTGTTTATTATTTATTTTGTCTACATAGTTTTTATTTTTGTACAATTTTCTAAGAAAATTAATTCATTTTTATTCTATTCTTTTTTTATTGCTTGCATATTTGTAATTTTGTCTTTCTGTGTACTTTTCTTTTTCCTGCCTCTATTCTTAAGATGTTGTAACAACTAACTGTCCTGTCCTTTATCTTGATCTTCTATCTCATCTTATCTTACAGTCTAGTTAGTGACAGTTAGTGAGAGCACAAGTCGTCACCCGTCATACCGACTTCACAACAACAAATGTATTTGTTTGTTTCTAACCCTGCAGATGATTAACTGTCAGATCTGTACAGATTCATACAAATAAAACTGTCCATCCCCCCAAACTGTACTCGTCACATTCATGCCGCTCATTCAATGACAACCAAACATGCAATCAACATTCCTATAAGAACATTTAAACCACACTCCTGTGAACTCTGAGTGAAACCTGTGAGCCTCGTTTCATCCACAACATTCCTCCCTGACTAACTCAGGCAGCTTGCTGCTCACCCCAGGAAGAACTCGGTGTCGTTCATCCACTGGTTGATGAAGTGGGCCGTGATGGGCTGCGGGTTGTGTGGGAAGTGCATGTTGTCCATGGTGTGGAGGAGCAGCGCTGGGTTGTAGTACAGAGCAGCGATGGCCACTTGCAGACACATAGTCCTCAGCTCGCTGGACTTCACCCCCCGCATCAAGCGCTCCAGCACCACCTCCACGAACAGAGGGATGCACTGCAGGAGGGAAGCACCGGCAGGGCAGTGATGATGTTAGAAAGAAGCAGTTGTAAAGCAGACAGGATGAAGACATCTGGACTTCTACAAACATTCAGCTTTGGACTTCTGACATCACAACACGCTCTAAATGACTCACTGGAAGCATGAAATGTCCTTGTGGTGGCAGGGCATGGTTTGGCTCAGCTGCAGGAGGGACTGATTGGGGGTGTGGTTCAGGGAACGGTGCCTGGAAGAGGCCTAATGGGCCTCAGCTGAAACTGATCCCCGATTGTCCCTCTCTGGTTTGATAAAAGGGAGTAGAGGACACCAGACACGAGGGAGGACACGGAGCAGCAGGGTGGCTGTGAGACAGATCAGTACACAGAAAGTGTGTATGTAGGTAGTGTATGGTTCTGGTGGAAATAAACACCTTGGAGACAAGAATTCATCTGACTATTGTCGTTTGTGCTGGGAGAAACCAACTGTGGTAGGAAGATGCATGCCACAGTCCTGTTTGAAATCATCTCACAGGAGCACATAAGTGGACGTTTGAGTTCCTGTGGCGGTGGGAGGTTGTAACCAAGCAACAACAGCAGTGATGTCACCACAGGCCTGTCAATCAAACAGACACGCCCCCAAAAACAGGTCTTCTTGAATCTTCTTTTCTAATGAATGAGGGATTATTTTCAGATGGACCTCCAGAAAACTAATAAGAAGGAGTGACTTTAGCTAACAACACCGAGATAACTGATGGACACATTTTATTCACTTTGGATTTGATGAGAGAAGTTGAATGGGAGTCTATGGAGCCGGAGGCTTTTTGGAGCCGACCTCTAGTGGCACTCGCTGGTATTGCAGCTGAAGACACTTCTGGATCAGAACCATTTTACAGACCTGAAGCTACGAACACTTTTATAAACAGTCTGTGGTTCCAACATGGGAAGTCGTGTGCACATTATGCTTGGCGTTCAAGTGGTTAAGTCGGAAAAACACTGTTGCTGGGCAACGTGGACGATGAAGTTTATCAAGCTAACAGGAAAAACAAAGACACAGAGGGAAAAGCAGAGGTTGTTTGGTGGATCAACATGTTCCTCAGACGTAGGTTATTATCTAAGTTATGAAGACAAACTCTACATGACTAAAACTGCAAAAGATCAGCTGAATATCCAACCAGACATGAACCTCCACGACCTCTGACCTTTCTGTAAACGTCAGCAAACATGTCAACTCGTCACTGTGGTTCCTGTATAAGTGGATCCCAGATAAAGGTGTGTACACTGTGGAGCCACTCTGACCTGGTCGATGCCTCTTCCTCTGCACTGTAGGATGATGACCTCCAACAGTTTGGCAGCGTGACACTCCGCGTCCTCACCTGCATCGATGGTCAGCACCTGCAACAGGTCAAAGGTTGAGAAGCCGTTGAGCCGTCAGGATGTTCACTGAGTGAGTTCTGAGCTGTGAGTGAACACGTTCAAAACCCGACCTTTTTGCACATGTTGTAGATGACCTCCAAGTGCTTCGGGTTGGACAGGAGCATGTCCGTATCCACGGTAACGTAGTTGTGCAAAAGAGGCATCATATCTGTAAGACAAACAATCAGCCATGTATTTTAGCTTCAGCATCTTTTTGGAGAAAACACTGAAGTCTGAGTCACTATTAGTTACTGGAGGTGGTTACTGGAGGTAGTTACTGGAAGTAGTTACTGGAGGTGGTTACTGGAGGTAGTTACTGGAAGTAGTTACTGGAGGTGGTTACTGGAGGTAGTTACTGGAAGTAGTTAAGTAACAGGTCAGGACAGTTTGTACTGAATGTACAAATGCAAAGTAGTCTGATGTTAAATATGCTGACCAGAACAGGTGGTACTCGGCCACAGCCAGCCGCTCAGGCCCGTGTGGTAACGTGGTGGGTAACGTACCAGTGAAGTAGTCGAAGCAGTCGTGCTGGAAGACCTCATACAGGACGCCCAGCAGCTGCCACATCTGGGGGGAGATGGTCTGACAGGTGAGGCCAAACGCCAGCGACAGGATCTCCTCGTAGAACTCTGCAGGGAGAAGAGAGGATGGTGATGAAGATCTCTCTCTCTCTCTCTCTCTCTCTCTCACACACACACACACACACACACACACGTTTATATCACAGAAATGGAGGCGGATGTCTTTAACTGGTGACATTAGTTCCTCCCATCGTGCCATGTCCTGTACCATCACAGATGCTGGCTATAGAACTGAGCTGATAACAAGCTGGATGGTCCCTCTCCTCTTTAACCTGGAGGATGCAGCGTTCATGATTTCCAAACAGAATCTCAGATTGTGATCCATCAGACCTCAGGACAGTTGTCCACTTCACCTCAGTCCATCTTCAATGATCTCGGTCCAGAGAAGGCGGCGGTGTTTCTGGATCATGTTTCTATCTGGTTTCTTCTTTGGAGAGTTTTAACCTGCATTTGTGGACGCAGCGATGAACTGTGTTCACAGACGATGGTTTTCACAAGTGTTCCTGAGCCCATGCAGTGATTTCCACTCCAGAATAGTGTGTTTTTAATGCAGTGCTGCCTGAGGGCCCGAAGATCACCACCATCCAATATTGGTTTCCAGCCTTGTCCCTTGTGTTCAGAGATTTCTCCAGATTCTCTGAATCTTTTAATGATATTATGAACCGTAGACGATGAAATCCACTAATTCTTTGTAGTTTTACGTTGAGGAAGGTGTTTTTTGTTTTTTCTGGCGCTACACAACTTTCCCTGTCCCAACTTCTTAGAGACGTGTTGCTGCAATCAAATTCAAAATTAAATTTTTTTCATAAAACAATCGAATTTCTCCATTTCAACATTTGATATGTTGTCTTTGGTCTATTTGCAATTAAATATGAGTTTGTGATTTACAAATCATCATTGTTTTTATTTACATTTTACACAGCGTCACTACTTTTTGAAAACAGATTGTATTAATACTCTTCTTTCAAAGCAAAAGCAGCATTTGTGAGTTTTTAGAAAGTTTTCTCTGATCAATACAACTTCTGTTAAATATGAAAGGACAAGTACCACAAAATTGTACTTTAAAGCAATACTTGAATAAATGTACTTTGTCCCACTGTTTCGGGGTTTGCTGTCTTTAAAGGTTGATGAAGTCACATCTCATCACGTGTCTCAGCTCACAGTAGATCCACATGGCTCACAGCTGTAACACCCTCAGGAAGTGTGATGATTGGAATTTCAGCTGCTCCTCCCCCTCCCTGGGGAGTCACTCAATAACGCTAGGGTTAAAGTGCACAACTGTGTGTGTGTGTTTGTGTTTGGTACAGATTTCCTGAAGAAAAATGACCTTTTTGTCTTTCATTTAGTTCATTAGGATCCTCTCCTGCTGCGTTATCAGCCTCTGCCTGAACACAGGTTATCAGTTAATCCATTTAGTACCAGAACCACTGCTCTGCAAGGCAAACCGCTCCAATTAACAGGATTACACACACACACACACACACACACACACACACACACACACACACACACACACACAGATACTTTCTATGCTCCACAATGTCTCACTTTCTCTTACGCACACACATTAGCACACTTGTGTGCATTCATGTATTCAATTCCTTTTTAATCATATAACACCAACAGCATGTAAACCTCAGACTGTAAACCACCTGAAGCAGCACTCAAACACCTTCTGCTGGTCAAACACACACATACACACACAATGTGTGTTGTTTGGGTTGTGTACCTGCACCAGAGGAAACCCTGAACATGATCTCTGACAGACAGGTCACCAGCAGCTGCACTGAAGAGGCGTCATTTAGTCCAACTGACCATTTAGAATCCATTTCATCTCATCAGGTGTCAAAAAGTACAAAACCAAAACAATAAACAACAGTAAACCCAAGCGGAATCACTGGTGACCCCTGCAGGTGTAAATATGCACTACACTTCAAAAACTATGAATCAACTTTGTCATATTTACAGATCTTTCTGTGGAGCGCCCACACACAGAACTACAAAAACACACACACACACACACACACACACAGAACTACAAAAACACACACACACACACACAGAACTACAAAAACACACACACACACACAGAACTACAAAAAAACACACACACACACACACACAGAACTACAAACAAACACACACACACACACACAGAACTACAAACAAACACACACACACACACACAGAACTACAAACACACACACACACAGAACTACAAAAACACACACACACACACACAGAACTACAAAAAAACACACACACACACAGAACTACAAAAAAACACACACACACACACACACACAGAACTACAAACACACACACACACACACACACAGAACTACAAAAACACACACACACACACACACACACACACAGAACTACAAAAACACACACACACACACACACAGAACTACAAAAAAACACACACACACACAGAACTACAAAAAAACACACACACACACACACACACAGAACTACAAACACACACACACACACACACACAGAACTACAAAAACACACACACACACACACACACACAGAACTACAAAAACACACACACTCACACACACACACACTCACACAGAACTACACACACTCACACACACCTGTTTGTTGTAATGGTTTAAAGGTCCTGTGTTGTTACCAACTTCACCTTTAAACTGAGTCTTAACCTTTAACATGGAGTGATTTAGTAAAGCTCTGTGATTGGTGGAGAGGTGCATGACATCACCTCTTCATAACAGAAACAGCTCAGCTCCTTCTGGTGTGTCTGCATGCCCCGAGCCCACACGGTGGTTAGTGTCGGGGTCATGACGTCCAGACAGAGCAGAACCTCTGGAGGCAGCGGTGGACAACGTAAACCCCAGGGGCATCGATTGGTTCTCCTCAAGAGCAATAAGGCAGCGAGCAGAAACCCTGAAAGTCCATGAGCATGTAATCTCCTGGTGCCATCACAGACCAGCTGTTCCTCTGCAGGGCTGTGATGGGTCAGCTGGAACAGCTCAGTCATGTGATCTCAGGCTCTTTGGAGGAACCGAGTGACACTGAATGAGACGGAGCAGATGTACAACATGTAGAAACAACAGGACGTCTGTGTGTGTGTGTCTCTGTGTGTGTGTGTGTGTGTGTGTGTGTGTCTCTGTGTGTGTGTGTGTGTGTGTGTGTGTGTGTCTCTGTGTGTGTGTGTGTGTGTGTGTGTGTGTGTGTCTCTGTGTGTGTGTGTGTGTGTGTGTGTCTCTGTGTGTGTGTGTGTGTGTGTGTGTGTGTGTGTGTGTGTCTCTGTGTGTGTGTGTGTCTCTGTGTGTGTGTGTGTGTGTCTCTGTGTGTGTGTGTGTGTGTGTGTGTGTGTGTGTGTGTGTGTGTGTGTGTAAAAACCCCTTGAACCCCCCCCTTCCCGCACACACACCTGCCATACCTATGATGGGCTTCTGCAGGACCAGACCGATCACCTGCAGACAGATTCCCTCCAGCTGCTGGGTGATCTGAACACCACAGGAGAACAGGTTCAGACACCAGCTGTGTGTGTGTGTGTGTGTGTGTGTGTGTGTGTGTGTGTGTGTGTGTGTGTGTGTGTGTGTGTGTGTGTGTGTGTGTGTGTGTGTGTGTGTGTGTGTGTGTGTGAGACCTCCTTGTGGTCCTCCATGACAGTGAGGATGGTGTCGATGGTGCTCAGGATTCCCAGCGCCATGACGGTCTTGTCCTCGTTCTCCTCGTACTCGTCGCTCTGCAGGACTCTGGTGAAGATCTCTGCCTGTGTTAGAGACACACAGACGTCAAACACACACACACACACACACACACACACACACACACACACACACACACACACACACACACACACAGTGATGTGTTGTCAAATACCAAACTGTGAGAGGTGTGTGTGTTGTGTTCCTACCAGGTTCTGCGTCATGTCCACAGCGATGGCCGCCACTTCCTGGTTGTACTCACAGATCATCTTCTGGATCACGTTGGTCAGGTCGTCGTTCTCCGTCTCTTTGACCACGTGGAGCAGCTCCTGCATGACGGGCCGGATGTACGGACGCACATACAGCTTGGCTACACACACACACACACACACACACACACACACACACACACACACACACACACACACACACACACACACACACAGAGGATGTCAGCTTCAGGTGCTGTTACAACACACTGGTCATCAGTATTCAAATGTCGGTGGAGCCAAGGTTACTATAGTAACCACCAACAACTACCAAAAACTGTCTAAAAGTGCAGTCTGACTGAATGAGGATCAGATTACACAGGTCACATGTCTGCTGTCCACAGGTGGACACATTGAATGGAGCCGTTTCCACCCTCTTCTATGCTAAGCTACGCTAACCACATCCTGACACATCGTCATTAATCTTCTGATCTTATTTTTGGAAAACAAGTGAACGAATGTCCCCAGAAAGGTTAGATTATTCTTTGAGGACTGAATGTTTCAGTGTTTGTCTCACGCTTCCAGTGAAACCTCATGTTAGAGGACTTCCTGCTGTCCTTCATCACAGGTGAACATCCATTTTGGTGTGTTTGGACCTTTGTTTGAAAAGAAGACATTAGAAGAAGAGTGTGGTTGTGACATCCTGTGATGGTCTTCATCAGGGGCCCATCCTGAAGAGGAGAGCGGTGTTGGGACGCTTCCAGCCGAACACACCTTGTTCCTGGTTGCTGACCAGCGTCTGCAGAGCGATGGCGGCCTCCACCTTGACGGGCATCTCTTTGTCGTCGATCAGGTCCTGTTTCACCAACTCCACGGCGTTCCTCAGCACCAGATCGTCATGGAAACGCAGCGGGCTGAAGCAGTGCAGCACCCAGCAGGACTGTCAGAACACAGAAGAGCAGCACCGGTTAGGAACATCTCCACAGGACGCACAGGGGAGGACGCACAGGGGAGGACGCACAGGGGAGGACGCACAGGGGAGGACGCACAGGGGAGGGCTCACAGGGGAGGACGCACAGGGGAGGACGCACAGGGGAGGACGCACAGGGGAGGACGCACAGGGGAGGACGCACAGGGGAGGACGCACAGGGGAGGGCTCACAGGGGAGGACGCACAGGGGAGGACGCACAGGGGAGGACGCACAGGGGAGGGCTCACAGGGGAGGACGCACAGGGGAGGACGCACAGGGGAGGGCGCACAGGGGAGGGCTCACAGGGGAGGACGCACAGGGGAGGACGCACAGGGGAGGACGCACAGGGGAGGGCGCACAGGGGAGGGCTCACAGGGGAGGACGCACAGGGGAGGACGCACAGGGGAGGGCTCACAGGGGAGGACGCACAGGGGAGGACGCACAGGGGAGGGCTCACAGGGGAGGGCTCACAGGGGAGGGCTCACAGGGGAGGACGCACAGGGGAGGACGCACAAGGGAGGGCTCACAGGGGAGGGCTCACAGGGGAGGGCTCACAGGGGAGGACGCACAGGGGAGGACGCACAGGGGAGGGCTCACAGGGGAGGACGCACAGGGGAGGACGCACAGGGGAGGACGCACAGGGGAGGGCTCACAGGGGAGGGCTCACAGGGGAGGACGCACAGGGGAGGACGCACAGGGGAGGACGCACAGGGGAGGGCTCACAGGGGAGGACGCACAGGGGAGGACGCACAGGGGAGGGCTCACAGGGGAGGGCTCACAAGGGAGGACGCACAGGGGAGGACGCACAGGGGAGGACGCACAGGGGAGGGCTCACAGGGGAGGGCTCACAGGGGAGGACGCACAGGGGAGGACGCACAGGGGAGGACGCACAGGGGAGGGCGCACAGGGGAGGGCTCACAGGGGAGGGCTCACAGGGGAGGACGCACAGGGGAGGACGCACAGGGGAGGGCTCACAGGGGAGGGCTCACAGGGGAGGACGCACAGGGGAGGACGCACAGGGGAGGGCTCACAGGGGAGGACGCACAGGGGAGGACGCACAGGGGAGGGCTCACAGGGGAGGGCTCACAGGGGAGGGCTCACAGGGGAGGACGCACAGGGGAGGACGCACAAGGGAGGGCTCACAGGGGAGGGCTCACAGGGGAGGACGCACAGGGGAGGACGCACAGGGGAGGACGCACAGGGGAGGACGCACAGGGGAGGGCTCACAGGGGAGGGCTCACAGGGGAGGACGCACAGGGGAGGACGCACAGGGGAGGGCGCACAGGGGAGGGCTCACAGGGGAGGACGCACAGGGGAGGACGCACAGGGGAGGGCTCACAGGGGAGGGCTCACAAGGGAGGACGCACAGGGGAGGACGCACAGGGGAGGACGCACAGGGGAGGGCTCACAGGGGAGGGCTCACAGGGGAGGACGCACAGGGGAGGACGCACAGGGGAGGACGCACAGGGGAGGACGCACAGGGGAGGGCTCACAGGGGAGGACGCACAGGGGAGGACGCACAGGGGAGGGCTCACAGGGGAGGGCTCACAGGGGAGGGCTCACAGGGGAGGGCTCACAGGGGAGGACGCACAGGGGAGGACGCACAGGGGAGGACGCACAGGGGAGGACGCACAGGGGAGGGCTCACAGGGGAGGACGCACAGGGGAGGACGCACAGGGGAGGGCTCACAGGGGAGGGCTCACAGGGGAGGGCTCACAGGGGAGGGCTCACAGGGGAGGGCTCACAGGGGAGGACGCACAGGGGAGGACGCACAGGGGAGGGCTCACAGGGGAGGGCTCACAGGGGAGGGCTCACAGGGGAGGGCTCACAGGGGAGGACGCACAGGGGAGGGCTCACAGGGGAGGACGCACAGGGGAGGGCTCACAGGGGAGGGCTCACAGGGGAGGGCTCACAGGGGAGGACGCACAGGGGAGGGCTCACAGGGGAGGACGCACAGGGGAGGGCTCACAGGGGAGGGCTCACAGGGGAGGGCTCACAGGGGAGGGCTCACAGGGGAGGACGCACAGGGGAGGACGCACAGGGGAGGCAGGATGTCCAGGAGCCCGTGTGACTTCTTCAGCAGCGGGGTGGCGCCCTCTGCTGAAAACTCTGCAGCACTACTAGTTTTACGACTGAATGTCTTCATTCTAAATCAAATCAACATCAAGGAGTGAAATCAGCTCCAACACAACAACTAAATCCAAACTCAGTTTAAAAAGGTATTCTACTGAAGGTAAACGCACGAAGAGACGAATGATTGAACTTCACTTCACAGTAAATGCAGTGACTCTGAACCACAGGACCTCTGCTGCAGGTCACACATGGTTGAGGAACCAATGAATAACCAGAGCTGGCTCCTCTGTCACTTGATGCCACAGAGGGAAGACGATTGGTCAGAGAGTTACAGACAACAGTGGACAGAGACGTCACCACACAATCAAACCTCCGGAGCAGCAGGAGGTCTGCGTACAGGAACGTTTCACCTTAAAGGATCCTTCTGATGTATTTCAGCCTGCCGCGTTAGCATCACTGTGTGTTTGGTCCCTGAGGGTCCCTGAGAGTCCCTGGGGATCCCTGGGGGGTCTCTGAGGGTCCCTGAGGGTCTCTGAGTTTTATAATGATGCTTCTTGAAGGAAGAAGTCACGAGGAGACAAAAACTATCACAGAAATGTAAACAATCACCAGCAAACAGAAACGTGAGCATCCGTCACCATGACAGCTCAAACCTCTCCACTGTGAACTGCACCAGAACTGAGAAGTACAAACTGGATCACTTCTGGATCCAGAGGTCAGAGGTCAGCTCAGACTTTTCTGCGGTTCCGAGATGAAGAGTTTGAAATATTAATGTTCACTGCAGCCTGACTGCATCAAAAGGATTCCAGGAGGAGGAAGGAACTGCAGACACACACACACACACACACACACCCCTAACATCATGTTTCACTTATTGCATGTTCAACCCCATTTCCTGAAAATTAAATGTGACGCTGTGTAAAATGTAAAAAAAACCAAATGAAATGATTTGTAAATCAAATCAAACTCATATGTTAATGAAAATAGACCAAAGACAACATATCACATGATCACATGTTGAAACAGACACAAAGGTTTGACACCCTGTGGAGTCAGTACTTACTAAACCCACCCTGGCAGATATCAGACCTAAAAGATTGAGATCTAACGTAAGGCTCTAATAATTGTAGAATAAATGCCAACACTTATGTGTTTTATTTTTTTCTCTTTGGTAAATTCCTGACAAAAAGTGGGCAGGACCTGAATAGAGGTCCAGAGAGGAGTTTTGTGGAGGGGGGAGGGGGGTTTACTCACCCTGGCTCGCAGGTAACCCATGGGAGAGTTGAGCAGAGGGAAGACGTAGTTCTGCAGCATCAGCTCCATCTGCTCCCTGTACACCCGCTTCTGTACGATGGTACGATGACACAAACACAGGAAGTCCCATTCAAACCCATTAAAGCTCCTCCAGTCTCCTCTAAAGTGTGTGTGTGTGTGTGTGTGTGTGTGTGTGTGTGTGTGTGTGTGTGTACCTTCAGCAGGAGCTCAGCCAGGGCCCCGATGCAGTGCAGCGCTCCGTCCTTCCTACGGGGGTCAGCAGAGGGGTCCATCAGGATCTGGTGGCAGAAGTCCATCATCTGAGGAAGGACCTGAGGGAGGAGAGTAACGCTGCAGGCAGGAAGTCACAGAGCAGACCTCACATGTCCGAGGAGCACCGAGGTGTTGCATCCGTGTGGGAGTCTAAAGCTGCATGTTTCTGTCTTCACAGATTAATGTGATAATGTTGAGTTTCAGTTTCACCCTCTGGAACCGTCTACCCCCACTCATTAGAAAGATAGTTATATTATTAAGAAGCTTTTAAAAACTTGTTTCATAAGCACTTTCCACTCCAATGAATGACTGTTTTCTGTGTAGTTTTTATTAATTCTGTTTTATACTGTTATTTTCTGGTTGTAACTTCTTGTAACCTTGGTTTGAAAAGGTGCTTTATAAATAAAGTGTATTATTATATCCGTCTTGTTTGTTGGTCTGCAGCAGCATGATCAGCTGCAGTTATCTTTCATTCTAATTATATTAGTAGTGATTAAAATGAGAGTAGATTCATTGCTGCACTTTTTTTTTTACTAAATCATTTTTCAAGCAATCATATCAAGTCGTTCCGAGCCTGACCTCTAAACCCTGAGACACTGGTGTCAGCTTGGAGCCTGATGTCATTAAGCTTCAGACAGCCTCGACCCACTCGAGCCAGAACCTCCTGATCCACCTTAAAGACCTGAAGGTGTTATGATCAGTTCACACGGTGCCCATTATTCACTCTACTTCCTGTTTGGGTCTCTGCAGTCTCCCAGTGAAGTGGATTCAGCAACGTGTTTCCATGAATCTGTTGATGGTGCAGTTCATGGATCCGAAAACCAAAACAATGAGCTGGAAGAGTATAAAATGCTCCTCCTCACCTCCTTCCTCTTGCGGGCTGCTTTACACAGGAGGCTCTGGGCAGCAGTGGCAGGGAGGGCGTGGTCATCATAGAGGTCTGCAACACACACACACACAGACACACACACACAGGCACACACACACACACACACACACACGCAGGCAGGCAGGCACACACAGTTCCTCCAATGATTTACTGTACAGGAGGGTCTGGAATAGGCCCCACCCCCTCTCCCTGCAGGAACACCTGGCAGCAGGTTTGTTTGAGCCACCTGGCCGACTCTTACAGGTATGTTATCTCAGCAGGGTGCCGGACACTCACTGAACTTCATGCGGATGTACTCGTAGGGGTCTTCCTGCCACAGCTTCTCGTCCTCGTCCTTGTAGCACATGAGGGGGAAGATGACCTCCTGGCACATGGTCTGTAAGAGACGAAGGTCGTCATCACCTCAGACGGTTCAGGAGAGTTCACATGAAAATATATTGTCTTTAAATCAACCATCAGGGAGGAGGAGAGGGTTGGAACACTCCTCATTAGATCTATAAGAAAATCACTTCCTGGAAGAGTTCAGGAAGGTAAAGTTTGTTGAACTGCACTGTGTCTCCCTGGCTTCAATATGAATCATATACATACATCAATGAGCCAATGAGGAGCCTAACCTGGTTAACTGTGTTCACACCTGAGTCTCCAGGGGGCGTATTCACAAACACTCCTCGGACTAAAAGTTCCTCCTGGTGACCGAACTCTGAGAACATTCTTAGAATTGAGAGGTTTTCAGAAGAATTTCTCCTTAAAGTTCAGAGTAGATCCTTAAAGATAAAAGTTCGTCATGAACGTGTTCAGAGAGCTCTGATGAAGAAACTCTTCATCAGAGGAGAAAAGTGCTGAAGTCCAGCGAGCTCAGAGAAATATAGTTCAGACTGAATGAGGTTGATGAAAGTGTCCAGATGGTCTGCAGGATGTTTGTGGAGGATCATCAGAGACGTCTCTTCTCCCACCAACACAACAACACAGACGTGGAAGAGATGAAGATGTTTGAGTGGAGAAATGACTGGAGTCTGTCCAAGGGGTTTGGTCTCCTCCACCCGTCCTACCTGCATGTGTGGCTTCATCTGTTTCCAGGTGAGGGAGTGGGATAGTCCCTGGTTGAGGTAGTTGAGGGACTGCTGCAGGACGCGGGGGGTGACGTACTGCTTCTGTCGGTGCTGGTCCACCACCTTCAGTAGGACCTGGACGGAAACAGAGACAGAAACAGAGTCAGACTTAGGGACAGGGACAGGGTCAGGGACAGAGTCAGGGACAGAGTCAGAGTCAGGGACAGAGTCAGGGGCAGGGACATAGTCAGAGTCAGGGACAGAGTCAGAGACAGAGTCAGGGACAGAGACAGAGTCAGGGGCTGAGGCAGAGGCAGGGACAGGGACAGAGTCAGAGACAGAGGCAGGGACAGAGACAGAGGCAGGGACAGAGTCAGAGGCAGGGACAGAGTCAGAGTCAGGGACTGAGGCAGAGTCAGAGGCAGAGGCAGGGACAGAGTCAGGGACTGAGGCAGAGTCAGAGGCAGAGGCAGGGACAGAGTCAGGGACTGAGGCAGAGGCAGGGACAGAGTCAGAGACAGAGACTTTTAATGAGGATAAAAGAAGTCTGAGATCTTTGACTTCAACTGGTGAAAAATAAACAGAATAGTTGCTTTTATATTTGTGTTGTATTAAAAGAGTAACAAGAAGAACAGACCAACTGTTCTTCTTCCAAACTAAACCCTCCACCAGTCGTAGTGAGGTTCACTATCTCTGCAGACTAACAACTACAACACATTAATGCTGCCACTGGAAGGACAGACGGAGGCTCGGTGCCGCTGCTCACCTGCTGGATGCCCACTGAGTATGTGTTCAGGAAGAAGTCTGCAAACTCAAAGTACTCCTTCGTCACGTTTCCGGGACTGCCGTACCTGCAACACA
>NW_027185352.1:835596-838096 GCF_022577435.1 Embiotoca jacksoni | reverse complement strand
GTGGAATGATCTCCTGTATGTGGAATGATCTCCTGTATCAGGAATGATCTCCTGTATCAGGAATGATCTCCTGTATGTGGAATGATCTCCTGTATCTGGAATGATCTCCTGTATCAGGAATGATCTCCTGTATCTGGAATGATCTCCTGTATCTGTCCTTGTGACAGCGGAGCTGGAGGAGTCTTTTGGAGAACGTCCTCCTCTGTCCCTGCAGCAGGTGGAGAGGGTGGTCAGGATTATCCAATATGGATAATAGTTTGTTCAGCGTCCTCCTCTCCACCACCTTTTCCAGACTGTCCAGTTTGCAGCCGATGATGGAGCCGGCCTTCTTAACCAGTTTGTTAAGTCTGTTGGTGTCTCCGGCTCCAATGCTGCCCCCCCTCCCCCCCCAGCAGACCACTAGAAGTACAGTTCACTGGCCACAACAGATGGTAGAACATCTCCAACATCTCGCTGCACACATTGAAGGATCGAAGTTTCCTCAAGAAAAAGAGTCGACTCATCCCCTTCTTGTAGACAGCGTTGATGTTGGTCTTCCAGTTCAGTCTGTTGTCATGGAGACACCAGGTACTTGTACTCCTCAAACATGTCCACCTCCTCTCCCAGAACTCTCTGCGGTTGTGGAGCCGTCGTCTTCCTCCTGAAGTCGACCACCATCTCTCTGGTCTTGGCCACGTTCAGGAGGAGGTGATTTCTTCCCGCCCACTCCACAAAGTCCTCCACTACTGCCCTGTACTCCTCCTCCCGTCCATCCCTTACACACCGACCACTGACTCCTCCTCCCGTCCATCCCTTATACACCGTCCACTGACTCCTCCTCCCGTCCATCCCTTATACACCGTCCACTGACTCCTCCTCCCGTCCATCCCTTATACACCGACCACTGACTCCTCCTCCCGTCCATCCCTTATACACTGTCCACTGCAGTCATCAGAGAACTTCTGCAGATGTCTTGACTCTGAGTTGTTCTGGAAGTCAGTGGTGTAGAAGGTGAACAGGAAGGAGACAGAACAGTTCCCTGAGGAGCTCCAGTACCACTGACCACCGTATCAGACAGCACACTGCCCAGACGGACAAACTGTGGTCTGCCTGTCAGGTAGTCAGTGATCCAGGAGACGGTGGACGTGTCCACCCTCCACCACCCGCAGCTTCTCACTCAGCAGCAGTGGTTGGATGGTGTTAAATGAACTGGAGAAATCAAAGAAAGTGATTCTCACAGAGTCACCGGTTCCATCCAGGTGAGACTGAGCTCGTTGCAGCAGGTAGATGATGGCATCGTCCACTCCCACATGAGGCTGGTACGCAAATTGTAGATGGTCCAGAGAAGATTTCACCAGCGGTCTGAGGTGGACCAAGACCAGCCTCTCCAGAACCTTCATCACATGAGATGTGAGGGCAACCGGTCGGTAGTCGTTGAGGCCGGATGGAGTCGTCTTCTTGGGGACAGGAACCAGGCAGGACGTCTTCCACAGCACCGGGACATCCTCCTGCATCAGGCTCAGGTTGAAGAGGTGTTGTAGGACCTCAGCCAGCTGGACGGCGCAGGTCTTCAGGACCCCGGGGCTGATGCAGTCAGGTCTTCAGGACCCCGGGGCTGATGCCGTCAGGTCTTCAGGACCCCGGGGCTGATGCCGTCAGGTCCTGCAGCCTTGCGCTGGTGGATTCTCTCCAGCTGTCTCCTAACCTGGCCAGTCGTCACAGAGAGGGTGTGTGTGTGTGTGTGTGTGTACCGTATGGACTCTGGGCAGCGGATGATTCCCTCCACGATGTGGTCTCTGATCTGCTGCCGGTCGTTCTCGTGGATGTTGAAGGGGAAGACGACCTCTCCAACCGACGGCTCTCTGTCCTGCCAGTACTGACTCACCATGTTCTTCAGGTAGATGGCCGCTGCACACAGGTCACATAATTACAACTCATGTTAAAAAAAAGTAGTGACACTGTAAAATATAAATAAAAACAGAATGTGATGATTTTTAAAACATATAAACTCATATTTAATAGAAAATAGACCAAAGACAACATATCAAATGTAGAAACTGAGATATTATTGTTTTATTAAATATAATCTCATTTTGAATCTGATGTCAGCATCACATCTCTATAAAGTTGTCCCAGGATCATGTTCACCACTGAGCTGCATCAACTCTTCTTTTAACAACACTCTGGAAACCTTTGGGAACTGAAGAGACCAGTTTCTGGAGTTTTGAAAGTGAAATGTGGTCCCATTCTTGCCTGATAGAGGATTTCAGCTGCTCAACAGTTCAGGGTCTCCTTGGTTGTATTGTTCATGTCCTGATGCTCCAGATGTTTTCAATGATTGACAGGTCTGGACTGCAGGAGGCCAGTTTATCAGCAGACTCTTCTACTAGAGAACCATGCTGTTGGAATACGTGCAGAATGTGGTTGGACGTTGTTCTGCTGAAGTAAACAAGACCTTCCCTGAAAGAGACGTTGTCTGGATGGCAGCATATGTTGCTCCAAAACCTGAATATATCATTCA
>NW_027185352.1:805596-828096 GCF_022577435.1 Embiotoca jacksoni | reverse complement strand
AGGTGGAGGATGGAGGGAGGAGGAGGAGATGGACAGGTGGAGGATGGAGGGAGGAGGAGATGGAGGGAGGAGGAGATGGAGGGAGGAGGAGATGGACAGGTGGAGGATGGAGGGAGGAGGAGGAGGAGATGGACAGGTGGAGGATGGAGGGAGGAGGAGGAGATGGAGGGAGGAGGAGGAGATGGACAGGTGGAGGATGGAGGGAGGAGGAGGAGATGGAGGGAGGAGGAGGAGATGGAGGCTGGATCGGTGCGGCTGCAGCAGTACAACAGGTGCTGCCCCGTGTTGGTGAAGAGGAGCTGAGCTCTGGATCGTTGATCTCCTCGATGGTCAGCAGCTCTCTGGATCGTTGATCTCCTCGATGGTCAGCAGCTCTCTGGATCGTTGATCTCCTCGATGGTCAGCAGCTCTCTGGATCGTCACCGGAAAAACGAGGTCGCAGCTACAAGCGGCCGAAATGAGTTTCCTCTGTAGGAGGTCAGGCTCAGCCTTAGAGATGGTAGAGAGGGGGAGGAGCTGGACATCAGGAGGGAGCTCGGAGTAGAGCCGTTACTCCTTCGCATCGAAAGGAGTTAGTTGAGGTGGTTCAGCATCTGATCAGGATCCTCCTGGGCGCCTCCTACTGGAGGTTTACCGGCACGCCCAACTGGCAGGAGACCCAGAACATCTGGAGGATCATATCTCCCAGCAGGTCTGGGAAAACGCCTCAGATCCTCCAGGATGAGCTGGAAGATGTTGAGAGAGGGAAGTCTGGGTCATTGCTGGCCTGCTGCCACCACGACCCGACCCGGAGAAGTGGAACATGATGGATATTATTCTCATTATTATTAAACAGACTACTTCATGATGTTTGCTACTCTGCAGTCATTACTCCTCAGTTGGTTGCTATCCTCATTGTTCTGTGAAGGAGCTTCAGGCTCATTATGATCATGAACTGCTGATTTATGAACTGCAAACTGCTCTCAGGCCGTCTTCTGTCGTGTCCCTTGGAGACGGGATGTAGTAGAAAGGACGACAGTGCTGGAGTCGGGTGCATCCTTCTGAAGACGTGAACGCGGCTGCAGTGTCACATGTTGCATCACTTCCTGTTCGTGGTGGTTAAACTGTAGTTTGAGGAGCTGTCGCTGTGTTCCCACCAACTGATGCTCAGTTTAATCAAGAAGCAAAAAACAAAGACAGAAATGATGTTCGGTGAAGTGAAACTTCACAATAAAAGCTCCACTCTCATTACACTCTGTTAAACAGCTGGAACATGGAGACGACTCCGATTGTCACTAGATTCATTTTCACTGGTTACTTAAAGGTGACGATAGTATTGAAAGGAGCCACTGAGGCTGCAAATACACGGTGACACCAACGCTCAGTATTTACAGGATGCACCCGACCATCATCACAGGATCTTCAGGGGTCAGGAAATTCAATTAAAAGCCTCCATCCTCAGCGTTTACTTTGTTTTTTAGATGAACAGACTTCAAGGTGAGGCTCACTACATCTGTCAAAGAACATCTCTTGAGGAGTTGGGCGGTCACGGGAACACGTCCTCCTGCAGACACCAAACTGCCCAGAGTGACTGAAAAGTGTGGAATCGGTTTCTGTAAGTTTAAAAAAATAAAGATAATTAAGCCAAATTTCACTGCTCATCTTTTATTTAGGCACATCAGCAGACTACTATTATCACAGAGGTCCATTAGTGCAAAAATTAGGCCTGAAGTGTTGGACACCACACCCACCACCAAGAACACATCTCCCCTTCCTCTTTCACATCCAGAGCAGAGACAGTGCATCCAGCACGCTGCAGCCAGCGAAACCTTCATTCATTCATCAGCTGATTCACATCTGGCCAGTCAGACAACAAAGGCACAAATTCATAACATTGCATCAGCAGCCTCACTGAAACCAGAGTTTCTGATTTTGATTTTTAGATGTCACAGCCTCCAGTTAATATGTAGCTCATGGCTGAGAGTTCAGGTAACACGCTGACACCTGTATGTTATGAGTGGGCTGTTTGGTGTAAAAGGCACCGCCATGCAGCCTGACCACGTCGCTGAAGAGGTTAATCACCCTTTAGTGCAAAGCAAACAGTCCACACCGAGAACAGCCGACCGTGGTTCAGTCCTGGTACAGCAGGAAGCCGGAGAAGGTGCTATAATTCCAGGTGCTGCCATAGATGGCGCCACGGTGCAGCCGCAGCCACACCTGGTCTCCCTGGAAGAGCGGCAGGACGGCGTGGTTGCTGGCGGTCTCGTGGTCGGGGGCTCCGTCGTTGGCGTACGCCGACACCATCACGTCCTCGTTCCGCATCAGGTTGATGTAGAGCGGCACGTTGATGGCCAGCTTCATGATGTGGAAGATGAAGCAGTAGGTCCCGTTGGCCGGGCAGGTGAAGCGGCCGATGTGGGTGTCGTACATCTCCCCCAGGTTGCTATGGAGATGGTCGAAGACGATGGGCTGGTCCAGGTTTCCCGGAGCGAAGTTGGCGGTGCGAGCGGCGGTGAAGGCGACCCGCAGCGGCTGGGAGAGCGGGTAGAGCTGCATGGGGAGCAGGGTGGGGGGGAGGTGGTGGCTGTGGGGGGTGAGAGGGGTCTCCAGCGTGGACACCGACAGGGAGTCGTGACCCGAGTCCACAATGGTGAAGGCTCCGTCCCGGTCCGGGCTGCTCACCAGGGAGGAGTCACGCCAGGCGGCTGCAGAGCCGAGACAAAAACAACAGTCAAACCGGTCCCGTCACAGCGCCGTTCGTCTGGGTCCGCCTGAACGTAGCAACATCACAAAACGACCTTCAAACAGGAGTTCCCGTCTGATAATGTCAGCGTTGTTTGACAGAACTTTCTCCAACCGATGACCCAACGTTCACGCCCACTAACACCTCCACGTCTTTCCACCCTCATTGGTTACACATCAGTTTTAAGCACTTTTCAAGTGAACTCACTCCCTGAGAGACGGTTTGAAAATGTACTCATCTTCATTAAACTGCAACTGAAGGAACTTTTCACAGAAGAGACGTCAAACATTTCTGAAAGCTAGAATCAGAGACGAGTGGATAATTATGTAAAACAGAGACGAGGATATATTACAGCTGAAGAGGGCAACAGCAGCTTGTAATGAAAGATATTGCCTGGATGTGGATAGATTTGTTTAGTAAAAGCCAAAAACATCACATCACCTTTATCTGTGGGAACCGTTTCAAAAAAGCTTCATTGGGTCAACTTTTCTCATGACTGGTTCTAAGAGGCAGAAGTGTGATTCTGGTGCGTTTGTGGGGGAACATCATGTTCTGACCCATCTGTACGGCTCAGAGTTTGACGAGCAGTGACGGCTGACGGCCACCAGAAGCCCTGCAGTACGATACCTTCAGGATTATTATGATCTTAAACATTTTGCAGAACATCACTTTAGTGCGTTACCTTCTTTCAACTGTAAATGACATTCACCAAAAACAATTTGTCAACATCTCTAATCTAATAAAATGTAGTTTTCATCTCACCATGTCATTGTGGCTAAATGAGATTGTTGAGACAACAGACCAACGCTGCCATAAAAACAGCTCGGAAATGTGGCACATCTGATAAATAAATTTATATCCGAAAATATTCATTGGCCTTTGTGTGTCCAGACAATATTGCCATGAAAAATATGCCGATACCAGTCTGTATGGATTTTTTATCCACTCCTGATACACATTGCATGTTGGGTGATGACTAACAAACAAACATCTATTTCATTGGACCCGAGCAAACTGCAGCCTGACTCCCGCTCACATTTACCATGTAATTCTGCAGAGATATAAACACAACGAATGCTTCTACTTTACTTTTGACAAACAGATGGATGGAAGTTTGAAGGAGACACAAGAACGTTCTTTAAGAACACACCTCAGCCTTTTTATGTACTCTGAAATAAACTGATATAAATAAGATAAAAACTACACTGTCCTCCCCAAATGTGCAAACTGTACCAGTACTAGAAAGTGACTTTCAGAAGTAGGGCTGTACTGCAGTACCGGTGAGCCTCATGGACATCCTAGTATTTGAATCATATTGTAACATTTGAATTTTGTCAAATAGTTGTTGGATTGAGTCAAAATTTTTAAATGTTGTCTGCCATTTAGGCATTAAACAAATAAAATAGTGACGTTAAATCACACGTGTTGAAAATGTTGAAATTCTGTCCACAACATTCAACTTCAAAGAAGATCGTAAGTTTTAACTCTAAAGAATAATTTAGTCCTAAACATTAGAAGTCTTTGCAGCACAGATGTGCTGGTGTTCTTACCACTGGAGTTATGTCTCCCTCCTCGTCTGTAGCCGTGTTGGTATCCAGAGTCCTGAGAGACGACCACAGAGAAATTAAAACACAGAGGAGAGCCATCATCTACGGTTCATAAGATCATTAAAAAACAATATTGGATGGTGGTGATCTTCGGGCCCTCAGGCAGCACTGCATTAAAAACACACTATTCTGGAGTGGAAATCACTGCATGGGCTCAGGAACACTTGTGAAAACCATCATCTGTGAACACAGTTCATCGCTGCGTCCACAAATGATGTTAAAACTCTCCAAAGAAGAAACCAGATAGAAACATGATCCAGAAACACCGCCGCCTTCTCTGGACCGAGATCATTGAAGATGGACTGAGGTGAAGTGGACAACTGTCCTGAGGTCTGATGGATCACAATCTGAGATTCTGTTTGGAAATCATGGACGCTGCATCCTCCAGGTTAAAGAGGAGAGGGACCATCCAGCTTGTTATCAGCTCAGTTCTAAAGCCAGCATCTGTGATGGTACAGGATGCATTAGTGCACATGGCATGGGTAGCTTGAACATCTGGAAGGAAGCATTAATGCTGAATGATATATTCAGGTTTTGGAGCAACATATGCTGCCATCCAGACAACGTCTCTTTCAGGGAAGGTCTTGTTTATTTCAGCAGAACAACGTCCAACCACATTCTGCACGTATTCCAACAGCATGGTTCTCTAGTAGAAGAGTCCGCTGATAAACTGGCCTCCTGCAGTCCAGACCTGTCAATCATTGAAAACATCTGGAGCATCGGGACATGAACAATACAACAAAATCTCTCTTGGACATAATCTATTTTATGGCAGGACCATGTATGAAACACTGTTAATTTTAAATGGATACAGGAAATCATGGCATTTGGCCGACCAATTCTGTCAATGTGTACAGCTCCAGATAAACACACACACACACACACACACACACACGTTAATAAATCCAAGGGAACATTTCGTCCTCTGATTGATAAACCAGAAGGTTTGTGGCAACGTTCCTCTGATTCGTATCACATTCATCCTTCGACTTGTGAACTGGGCTTGTGTTCTAAAACAGATTGAACAGGTGTAACTTACTCTGGCAGCATAGAGAACAGGACCAGAGTCCCTGAGATGAACCGGGGGGATGTAGAAGCCTCCTGGGGAGCAGAAATCGGTTTCAGAAAAACTACAATAAGGTCCATTTCCGAATGGTAAGGTGAGCCAACAGCTGATCGTGAGCAGGATAAAAGAGGTAGGACATGCAGAAGTGGTGAAAAGCGTGAAACAGGAAAGGGAAAGCTGAGGATAGATACCTCGGTGCCACCCAGAGGAGCGAAAGGTTTGTGCCAGTCCCTTGCCACCGCGAGCCGTACCTCTCACAGATCCTCTGGAGTAGTACGGCTGGCCGGGTCGATTTCCACCTGATTGGCCGGGGGACAGGAAGATCTGTCCGCCGGTGTCCCCCGTGTAATGTGACGGGGACACTGGAGAGAGCAGTCAGAAATGTATTCGGGCTGTTAGCCGTTCATGCTACGAGGGCTGAGGGTAGTGAGGATGGACACGGACGTACCTGGCTGCTGCTCGTCCTCTGAGGGAGCGAACTCTGGTGGCGTTTGAGTGCTGGCTGTGCTGTAATTGGTCTTGGAGAAAACTGCAGAGTCGGCTTTGTATTTCAGTTCCCCACTTGGGGATAAAGAGGGATTCACCTTGAAGACCTGCAGAAAGCAGAAAATAGACAGAGTGCCTTCAGAAACTTTGAAATACCCTGTTCAGATGTAGACAGAAAGGTTCAGTGTCCAGATACAATGAAGACAAACTTCAGGTTAAACCCTCAAAACAGAAGGACCACATGTCATTTCTTTGTGCTTCTGTGCTCAGTTGTTTTGTTCTGTTGCGTTTGGGACATCTGAACAACTGCTCGGCTACTTGACATTCAAACCTTGGCCGTGATGATCCAGTATCACAAATCGATTACGATTGGAAAGTTCGTCATGCTGTCACGGTAGTAAAAAGCTTACGAAGTATTCCTGCCATGACTGAAGGCCTCGGAAGGATGACTTGGATATCCATCAGGGCTGAGACGAGTACTCGGCTGAAACCAGTAACCGGTAGGATCACGTACCTTTGATGAGTATCATCCAAGTAAATGTGTCAAAATCCATGCTGACTCAAGCTTCTAACAGACACTAGCTGCGTGCACACACCGAGGCAGATACACACCAAGCCCCCCCGCCGCCGCCGCCTCCTCCTCCTCCTCCTCCTCCTCCTCCAGCTCTTGTCTCAGGCGCTCTGTCGGCATCCACAGTAACAACCTGAAACTCTCCTGGTTCATTTCTGTCATCGGCTCGTTTCATTCAGGTTTGTATAAAATATCTTCAGCCGAGTTACTCGGAGAACTTTGTTCTTACTGGAGAAGTTGCAGGTTACAGCTCGTCACTCTGCTTCTACCGGTTTGTTTTCCTTGTTTCTCCATCGGCTCGCTCCTCGTTAACATATCTTCACTCAGCTGACAGCTCTGAGAATATCCTGTCAGGCTGAATGCATAAATCACCAGCTTCCCACCGTTTATTCAATGAACCCCTAAAACCAGGCTAAAGATCAACCATATTAATCTCAGCCTGAACTGAACAACTTCAGGTTAGTCACCGCCCACTTCCGGTCTAAGCACCGCCCACTTCCAAATTATTCTGATTGATTATAAAAAGGTGGATGCTTCAAAAAAATCTATACAATCGGCACAGTTTCAAGGTTCAGTTCCAGGATTGGTGTCCCACATTCAGGATCTGACCACGTGGAAGATGGACCGTCTGTCCTTCGACCACAAACATAGTTGTTGAGGTCACGGTGACATTTGACCACCAAATTCTAATCAGTTCGTCTTTGAGTCAAAGAGAACGTTTGTGACACATTTGAAGAAATTCCTTCGAGATGTTCCTGAGAGTGGAACAACAGACGGACGAGCAACTCGAAAACAATCGATGGACAGAGACACAAACACAATCAGCTGGTTTCAAGTAGTGGAGAGAGAAAGTCAGGTTAGTCATTCATATTGTTATTAAAAGTTATTATTGTCTGGGACGTTCTCAGCTGTAACCAAACACCTTCAGCTGCACACCACCGCCCTCTCAACAGACATCAGATTTGTTACCCGTCTACCCAAAACTCAAAGGGAACAAGTTCAATAAGGTGTTTTAGATCATATCTGCCCTTAATGAAACAGAGGAATGACAAACGGGACCCATGCAGACAGATTAATACCCGAACTAAAACCTGCCGTCTCAAAACGCAAACATACCAGTTCACTCACAATCCCACACCAGGAGAGGCCGTCTACTCGCTGGAATCTGTGCCGTGTGATGCAGTCAGCCTCTGGATGCTTTCAGCCATCTCCGTCGATCACAACACCTTCAGTTTGCAGGAATCAGGAGCTCCATGCGTGCACGTGCATTCTTTCATTTAACGTGAGACTCAACAAGTCTAGCAGCCTCCACCATTGTTGCACAATAGTTCCTTCTGCAGGCGGAGCCGAGATAACAGCAGGACTGAGCTCAGAGGAGGAACTGAGGACTGACTTTTGAGCACTGATGGAATTAGAACCAAAGACATAGTGACTGCAGGTTTCAGTAACACTCACAGACTGGATGTTCTGATACTGTGCAGAGGTGAGACTTTGTCTGGTGGGGGGTGTGGAGAAAGTCTGTCCCTGAGGGGGGGTGGAGGTGCACGATGCCACTCCATTACAGGGGGACTGCTTCCCTGAGTCAGTCACCGGCGTCTGGAGGACAAAAAACAAAAAGCATTCTCGTAACGGTTCACGGTACCGTGCACGGGTTCTCTGTTGTCATGGTTACGACGGTCCACTGACCCGAGGACGGCTCTTCTCCTCCAGACTGACGGAGATGCTCGACTCCCTGCGGTACAGCGGCGGTGACGGAAACATTTTCCTTTCAGCCAGCTGCAGCGGCTCCTGTGAAAACAAGACGGCTTTAACAGCCACTGAGACGCAGGGACGGAGATGAAGTTGCTGCTTCTTACCCGAGGAAGGTCCTTCGAGGAGACCTCCAGGTCACATGTCTGCAGGCACGGATCCCCGTTGGTCAGACTGGCTCTACGCTCCATACGCCTGGAAGGCAGTGGGGTGGACTGAAACGGGAGATGAGGATGAAGTCAGTGAATTTCACGTCAGGTTACATCTGGCTGATCTCAGAGAGGAAAACAAATGGCAGCTTACATGCATGACTTTGGGCAGGACATCAGCTGGACTTCTCAAACCAGCTGGAGCTGCTTAGTGAGGAAGAACCAACAAGAGACAGGTCAAGAAACTACAATTCAAACTTTAATCTGTTGATACAAAACTTAATGCTGAGACATTAAGAGAGGGACTTTGAGATCCAATCACTGGATCTTACCTAATTTAAGAAATACCCTAAATAACAGATACCAAGTGAGAAATCGTGTGTAATTCTGAGGTCTAAACTCAGAGTGCCTTTACAAAAACACTTCCGAGGAGAAGTTTGCAAAAAAATACAGGGTTGAAAATATTCCAAAGTTTTTCTTGTTGCATTACTGCCATCAACTGTTGATGAGGTGAAGAGCTTGAAGCGTTGCTCTGTGGGACCAGAGTTGTGAAAAACTCCACTGATTAATAAACTACAGGCATCCAAGGTCATTTTTCATATAGAAAATATTGACCAAACAAATCCAAACTCAACTTCCTTTTACTTTGACTGCTCTATTTCCATGATGAATGACTCAACGACGTCCTCTGATGAAGACCATGTTTTATGATTTAAAGCTCTGGAAAAAGCTAGCAAGGTGACTATCAGTTGGAACCGTTTTACCAAATTACAGAAATAGATTTGTTCCAAGTTACCCAGAGGAGACGGCGATCCAGACGGCCGTCTCTTCAGTCTGGGGATGCCATTAGTGGACGGACTGTCACCATCCAGCAGAGAATCCTGAACAGGAGAGAAGCTTTTAAAACCTGAGGTAGTCATCACTGGCAAAGCAGACAAAGGCTCAATCCCATTTCCCATCCTGTGGTGCTACTCCTCGTTTAGGAGCACCCTTTAGTGGGTAGTGGACCATCAGAACGGAGCTAGAAGGGGTGGGGCTTCAAATCTTAAACTGAGGAAATAGGACAGCACTCAGGTCAACAGTGGCTGAAAATTAAGTTAAAAATTAATACGTTTTTTTAAATCTCAGGAATTTGATTATTAAATTCATGTAAATATACCGTATGATGACAACATAGTGAATCTTAAAAAAACAGCTACTAATGTCCACAAACAAGACTTCAATCCGTTACAATCAGAAATACAACAGTTACCAAAACAAGTTGGGACACTGTTTAAGACGTAATTAAAAACAGAATGTGATGATTTGCAAATCACATAAATCCATGTTTAATTAAATATACACCAAAGAAAACATGTCAAATGTTGAAACTGAGAAATTGTTATTGTTTTATAAAAATATGTGCTTATTTTGAATCTGACTGCAGCAACACGTCTCTAAAAAGTTGGGACAGGATCAACAAAAGACTGGAAAAGTTGGGTAACACTAAAAAAACTAAAACCACCTGTTTTTAAATTATATTTGACACTGCGCCACCAATTTTTGGAAACATTGTAGGGCCAAGCTTTAGCGCCAAGCGGTAGTCCACCTGCATGAAACTGAAGGAGCCGTGGATGGTTGTCATGAGGTCCTCCAGCTGCTGCCTCCTCAAGATGGGGTCTTTGAGTAAGGAGGACAGGGAGCTGAACATCTCCACAGGCATGTCCATGTGAGCTGCCTGTCGGAAGGACAGAGGACAATTTGTTTCAGGTGTACAGACACCTGTCCTGGAAACAACCTAAACTGTACTCACCGACTTGCAGCTCCGCTTCCCTCTGGCCTTCCTCTCCTTTCTCTGGGGAGGAAATCAGGGGATTAATCATCTGAGCTGTTTTAGGCACAAACCGACTCATTAATCTTCCTAGGTGAGAATTACAGCATCACAAACATGAAAAACATTCAACGATATTAAACGAGCATCATGATGCTAATACATCCTACAGTGAAGCACGGTGGTGGTAGCATCATGATGCTAATACATCCTACAGTGAAGCACGGTGGTGGTAGCATCATGATGCTAATACATCCTACAGTGAAGCACGGTGGTGGTAGCATCATGATGCTAATACATCCTGCAGTGAAGCACGGTGGTGGTAGCATCATGATGCTAATACATCCTGCAGTGAAGCACGGTGGTGGTAGCATCATGATGCTAATACATCCTACAGTGAAGCACGGTGGTGGTAGCATCATGATGCTAATACATCCTACATTGAAGCACGGTGGTGGTAGCATCATGATGCTAATACATCCTACAGTGAAGCACGGTGGTGGTAGCATCATGATGCTAATAAATCCTACAGTGAAGCACGGTGGTGGTAGCATCATGATGCTAATAAATCCTACAGTGAAGCACGGTGGTGGTAGCATCATGATGCTAACACATCCTACAGTGAAGCACGGTGGTGGTAGCATCATGATGCTAATACATCCTACAGTGAAGCCTGGTGGTGGTAGCATCATGATGCTAATACATCCTACAGTGAAGCACGGTGGTGGTAGTATCATGATGCTAATACATCCTACAGTGAAGCCTGGTGGTGGTAGCATCATGATGCTAATACATCCTACAGTGAAGCACGGTGGTGGTAGTATCATGATGCTAATACATCCTACAGTGAAGCCTGGTGGTGGTAGCATCATGATGCTAATACATCCTACAGTGAAGCACGGTGGTGGTAGCATCATGATGCTAATACATCCTACAGTGAAGCCTGGTGGTGGTAGCATCATGATGCTAATACATCCTACAGTGAAGCCTGGTGGTGGTAGCATCATGATGCTAATACATCCTACAGTGAAGCCTGGTGGTGGTAAATCTGATTTTGATTGACAGCTTGAACATTGACACTTATGATGAAGTTATTGTCTAAAACGTTGTGTCTGACAGGACAGATTGGGGGTTTAAGTTGTTCCCTGTGATGAATGTGATGATGATGATGATGATGATGCCGCCCTTCACGTGTTCAACACATGTTCCAGGAGTCAGTCTCTCTCACCGGTACGTCAGCCGAGCGTTTCCTGGAGGAGACGGGGACCTCTTTGGGGGTGAAGGGGGCCGCTCCCCTCCACGGTTTGTGGCCTGTGGTTTTGGACGAGGGTCCGTCCGGGAAGTCTGTGTCCCAGCAGTCAGGGGGCTCCTGCTCCTTCAGGGCCACCAAGTCCTCCTTCCAGCTCTGAGTGGGCGGAGCCTCCGTGCCAGTCAGGTAGAGTCTGTTGAAAAACTGCCATATCACCATCAGAGAAGTTTACAGTCACACAAACACGCAGAGCACTGAAACACAGCTGGACGACATCTGCCTTACCTCTTTGGAAACTTCTTTTGGTTTGGACTTCAACTTGGCTGCCGGGAACAAAAACAGAAGAATCATCAAGCTGCAAGGGAGGAAAATCAGATTTCTATTTCGGCACATCAGGCCAGTAAATAATCTATGTTCTTACGAAATAAAACTCGCTCAGTACGACCGACGCATCAGAATGAAAACACATCTGCATGCTTTTTTTGTTACTTTGAAATTTTAACTGTAACAGTTTAGTATGTACATACCAACATATCCACCATCACTCACCTCATCCTGTACATATACTTTATTCTTCATAACTTCATGTATTCATAGATATTATAATTACTCTACTTTGTTCTTTGCTCTGCTGTTTTGATGCCTGTTTCTACCGGAACTATGAAAATAAATTTAATCTAATTCTTGTTATTAACCAAATAGTTTGCAAAGTGCTGAGTGAATGTGATGAAGAGGTCAGACAAGGAAATAAAGAACTTTAAAATGTTGTAAACAAGTTGGTTATAAATAAATAATGGAAATAAAAGCATCTTATGAGACTTTACTTCTTGCAGGTGATTGAGTTAGAGAGAGGATGATCTTACTGCTGCCGGTGGAACTGCCGGTCACCTGTGCAGTTTTTGTGGGTGGAGGTGGAAGACAGGCGAAGTACTGACAGTTCAGCAGCCTGCTGAGATCCTCCATCAGCTGCTTAACTGAAAAACACAAGAAACAAGGAAGCTCGTCATTAAAGCCTCAGCTTCAATCTTTCAGTTTCTCAATGAAGTCAGAAAATCTTTTTAAATGCAGTTATCATTTTTACAAGAATCCATCCACAAATCCATAGAGGAACTTTTAGAGACAGAAAATCTTTTTTGTTCTCTTGACAAAACTATGATTCCACTCGCGTCTGTCCTCTGATATGAAACTAGAGCCTGCAGGTGACGAGCTCAGCATCCCGGTTCTGTTTAAAGTTCTAGCAGAACCTCCTGCAGCAACTCAACATGTTGGACAAAATGTAAAACAGTGTTTTTTCTTCTCGCCCCACCTGCTGCCTCCAGAGTCACATTTAGAAAGCTATTCCTTTAGTTATAACACCAAACCATAATGTAAGCATTCAAATACAGCATTTAGATGGAGACGAGTCATTTAGAGTCAACACAGATAAAAGAACCTTCTAACCAATGACACGAGGTCCATATGAAAACACAGGAGATAACAGTGTTGGATGGTTACTGGTGAAATGTAACAGGTGACAGATTATTATTTACCCTGCTCAAGTTTAATAAATAATGTTATTCCAACTACTTTGAAGTAATGTAACTTATTACATTTGATTACTTTTTTAACTAATGTTTTAAACTGGACAATAAAGTTAAAAGCTCTTTTCTATTCAGTGTAAACCTCCCAGCAGGCCTTCAACAGAACTTAAATTAAGATTGAAATGTTTTGACTTTAAAAGCACTAGACTAATCCCAGCATGTAAGATCACAGCTGACCAAGAGCTGAAAACAGGGCAGGATGAAAAGATGAACTTCACCGTGACATCGTGTCTCTGTCCATCAGTGATTGACAGACAAACAGACAGTGGCCGTCACATCCTGATTGTACAGATCTTCTGTCCACCGTTTACAATCTGGAGCTTCTCTGCAGCAACATCCGGATGTGTAACATCATCTGTTGTCATGGCAACAACTGTTTTCTATCAGAATCAGATTTATTAAATGTTCCCTACATTTATATGGTATGAGTGTGGACAGACGTGGAGGGAGACTGACAGCTGACTGGTGGAGGAGGTTCCAGTCTGATACTGGTTCCTGACGACCTGTCACTCTGATCACAATAACATTTATTCTGTAAATTAATTACACGACTCTGTTCCATGTAACTAAAAAAAACTAACATTATCAGAAAAAGCAGCGAGGTTTGAACTTAAACGTGCTGCTCTAGATTAGCTTTGTGTACACTATAATGTTTTTAGTTGGTATTGAAGTAAATGTACGTTGAGCTTTATTTTATCCTGAGCATAAATATGCAGTAAGAGTTTATTCAAATAATTCACCAAGAAAAAACGTTGTTTTCCTGATATATTATTCTAATGTGTTTCACGTTGTTTTCTAACAAACCAGAGCTCATCGATTCATTCACTTTTCAGCAGCAGTTTTATAAATGATACAATGAACCAGAGCTCAGCAATCTGTTGAGTGTCCTACTAATTATATGCAGCCATGTTTGCAAAAACAGGTCTTGTTGAATCTTCTTTTCTAATGAATGAGGGATTATTTTCAGATGGACCTCCAGAAAACTAAGAAGAAGGAGTGACTTTAGCTAACAACACCGAGATAACTGATGGACACATTTTATTCACTTTGGATTTGATGAGAGAAGTTGAATGGGAGTCTATGGAGCCGGAGGCTTTTTGGAGCCGACCTCTAGTGGCACTCGCTGGTATTGCAGCTGAAGACACTTCTGGATCGGAATCTGGATCATTTTATAGACCTGAAGCTATGAACTCTTTTATATAAAGTCTGAGGTTCAGACTTGACTAAAATTATGAGGACTGATTTTTTCCGTTTCACACATCCACATCTGTTTCAGGAGCTTCGTTTTCTGGAGGACGGTAATCGATCGATGTGGAAGACAAGTTAAATACCGTGACAGTAACGTAGAAGTGATTATTTAAAAATCTTTATATATTTTCTGACCTTTTTGAGATGATCTTGATAGTTTTATTTGTCGTTTGACCAACAAAGCCATCACCGTTACCACGGAAACCAAGCTCAAGAAGTTTCAGTGAGTTAACAAATCAAACTCTCCAACCATAAATTAATCAATTATCTTCCTTTAAATGAGCTGATGAAGATGAGGTGAACATGTCAGACGTTGGTCTGGTGTTCATACTCACATGTGGATCCGGCCACCGGCTTCTTTGCTCCCTCCAGCAGGTCCAAGTAGACCAGCGCCGCCTGCTCCATCTGCTGCTCCAAACTAGAGGCCAGAGGGAGGAGAGGACAGAGGAGACGTCACCAGGACATCTCATCCTGGTCCACAAGGTTAACACCAAGAGGGAGCCACCGGGTCCGAGCCGATCGCTGAACAATATGCAGTGTTAGATCTGGGTCGCTTTTTTTAAATCTATTTTTTGCCCTATGAGAGATCGATGCCATCAATCAATCGATCGATCGACGAGTGGACGATCTCCCCTCCTCTCTCCACCCCTGTCTGCTTTGCAGTGTCAGTGCAGCAGAGGTGAAGCTCCGCCCACCGTGAGACACACAGAGATCACAGGACAGAAACACAGCAGAGGTGAAGCTCCGCCCACAGTGAGACAGAGATCAGAGGACAGGGAGCAGTTTTATGGGGATGTCAGAGTGCAGCTGGTGCTTCGTTATTTTTTTTTATTTCACTTTATTAATCCCCGAGGGGAAATGTCTTCACTACAGCAGGGCTCTCAGGGGGGAGCTGCTGCAGCAGGCTGCCACTAGCGCGGCGCCAGGTAACCTGACCTGAGGTGCATGTTTTTGGATGATGGGAGGAAGCCGGAGAACCCGGAGAGAACCCACGCAAGCACAGGGAGAACATGCAAACTCTGCACAGAAAGGCCCAGGACCGGATTCGAACCCCGAACCTTTTTGCTGTGAGGCGACAATGCTAACCACTGCACCACCGTGCCCCCCCAAATGATCGTTAGTTACATCTTTGGTCTTAGTTGAATTATTTAGTGGTTCTGACGATTTGAAGCATCATCACGGTTTCAATAAGCAGCCTGTGTGTCAGACTTTAAGAACAGTTGGTAGACAGACAGAGCCTGAGTGTTTGAGCAGCCTCACCTCAGCCTGCCGTCTCTCTGGACGGCCAGCAGGGCGGCGAGCTGCCTCAGGCTGTTCAGCTGCTGGGCCGTGACGTGGGGCGCCCGGTTCTGTCCGGCCAGCAGGTCTCTCCGGACGTGCTCCTGCTGCAGGCTGCCGAGGAGGTGCTGCACCTGGAGCACCGTGGTCAGACGCCTCCTCTCCGCCTCCACCTTCTCCACCTGCTCCTTCTTCAGCGCCTTCTTCTGGGCTCTCAGCAGCTGGTTGTTCCAGGAGCAGCGATGACATCAAACAGGTTTAATAGATGGACAAACAGAAGCTCTAACCTCTACAGGGACTCAAATAATGTCCTCCCTTCATTACAGTCCATACAGGACAGCGTTTTATTTTCAGTTCCTCTGAATATAATTCGCGAAACTAAACTGTCCCTCAGATTCGTAAAACTGCAGGAGATATTCTCTCCAACCAACAGTGGAGAACCTTCAAATATTCTGTTTGTCGTCATAGAGCAGCTCATTACTCTAAATGAATGATTCTATGAACCATCACAATACACAACGTTACTCCGGCTGCTGAGTCAGCGTGGAGCGAAGCTCATACAAGAACCTGTGATATGAACATGAATCACATGATGGACCACAGGAAGAAGACCTTTACATTCTGAGTCAGGACGTCCAGCGTTCGGTGGAGAACTCCTGCAAAGTCCAGGTTGTGGAGAACCTCGTCATACTTCTCCACAGCCGCCTGAAAGAGAGACAGACAGAGAGATAGACAGAGAGACAGACAGACAGAGAGAGAAAGAGACAGACAGAGAGAGAGAGACAGACAGAGAGAGAAAGAGACAGACAGAGAGAGAGAGAGAGAGACAGACAGACAGAGAGAGAAAGAGACAGACAGAGAGAGAGAGACAGACAGAGAGAGAGAGAGAGACAGACAGAGAGAGAGAGAGGCAGACAGAGAGAGAAAGAGACAGACAGAGAGAGAGACAGACAGAGAGAGAAAGAGACAGACAGAGAGAGAGAGAGGCAGACAGAGAGAGAGGGACAGACAGAGAGAGAGGGACAGAGAGAGAAAGAGACAGACAGAGAGAGAGACAGACAGAGAGAGAAAGAGACAGACAGAGAGAGAAAGAGACAGACAGAGAGAGAGACAGACAGAGAGAGAGAGACAGACAGAGAGAGAGACAGACAGAGAGAGAGAGACAGACAGAGAGAGAAAGAGACAGACAGAGAGAGAGAGAGGCAGACAGAGAGAGAAAGAGACAGACACAGAGAGAGAGACAGGTTGTCAACAGGAACATGTATGATCTGAGGTCATATGTGTCTCCATCAGGACTCACCATCTGATCTCTGTTCAGATTCTGTCCCTGGTTCATCCTCTTCTTGTACTCTTCTAGTTTCATCTGTGGACACACAAAGACGTGTCAAACTCTGTCTGTCTGTCTGTCTGTCTGTCTCCGTCCGTCTCCGTCCTACCTTCTTCTTCTCCAGGTTGCGGACTTTGTGTTTGAGGCAGATGAGGCCGTCCTCGATGTAGCTGTCGTAGCCGTGGTAGGAGGTGGAGACCTCCAGAGCCTTCATCAGGTCCTGGTCCTCCTCCTCGTCCTGGTTCTCCTCCTCCTCCTCCTGATGCTGCTCCTCCAGTGGAGGACTGACATCCCGAGCGGGGGACGGAGACAGCTGCACCATGTTGAGCTCCACGCTGGAGGAAGAGGGACATGTAGTTGTAGAGAGCAGTGTGCTGCAGAGGTGGACTCGGCCCAGTCTGGGATGCTGCCAGCCGCGTGACACTGCATTATACGGGCTGAACAGCGCGCGCTCTGGATGCATCCTGAAGGCTGCAGCTCCGGGGGGGGGGGGGGGGGGGGGGTGTCACCGTCAGGATTCATGAGCTCAGAGCAAAGTTAAACAATTAATCACGACATCACGAACATCTGCAGCGAACCGGCCCGGGGAGTCCGTCCAGCTCCAGAACACCCGAACTTCACTGCAAACATCCCGCTGCAGGAGCAGAACCTCGGTCCGGCGGCGGGACACAAACTTTCACTCCAGAGATGGAGTTTAATCGACACAAACAAATGTCACATTAATTACAAAAATCAGCTGACCCACCTGGTGTCTGCGGCTCGTGCGCGTTAAATCGTCACGTGAAGGAACCGACCGACCGGCTGTATCACCGTGATGTTCAGCTGGCGGGGGACCCGCTGCTCTCCGCTCCCGTTAAATACTGGAGCAGCCGCACGCACACGTCACCGGGGTGGGGGGGTTAGGTGGATAGAAAACCACGCCCACATCCGGTCCAGCACCTGTCAGGACACTCATCAAGCATCACCTCACATGTCCAACAGGGACAGTCATGTTTAATGGTAACAACAGAGGACACATTAATAGAAGTAATGATGTTCTGTCAGGCAGATTCAAGCTGCATTATCATTTCATGGAATTATTTATTTGATTTTTAATCAACAAACTTTCACATACAGAGCAACATTAATATGTATCTGCAGCCATGGTTCTTACCACCCAAAATATTAAATCTATAGTCATCTCATAATTTCATTTTTGTTGAAACATAAAGGAAAATAGTTTTTTTTGACTGTTTGTGCCCCGAAAACCAAAACAACAAGCTAAAAGAAGGCAAAACGCTCCATGGAGTCGTTTAGACATCATTGAACATAATTAATTAACATTAAAAAATACACACAAGTTTAAGCTTGTTTGAATCATAGTTGAACATCTTTGGATAATTACCTGTTCATGATCAATAAATAGGGTGAAACGCTGTTCCTGCTTATCGCTCTCAGTCTACTGGGTGTATCTAATCCTCCTTCATAAAGTCACAACGTTCAGCTGTGCTGCTGAAATGTATTTTATTATACATGCAGGTGTTTCTATTATTTTGACCAACTCTTTGATCTCAGTGAGGGCCAGCTGGAGATAAAAAACACCTCTTCATCATATCGTGCAAGTGAGCAGCAGCACAAACTCCTCCAACATGAACCACCCGACACATGAAGTCAGATATTCACTGTGATTTATCTCAGTCACCTGATGAATACTCACCAGGCTTCATTTCTCCGTCTGCTGCTGGATGCTGGTAATGAGCACACGGACAGCTTTGTTTGACATGTTTTACTGAGACGTGGATGAAGAGCTGATTCATGAGAGCGACTTAACGTGAAGTATATTTGCAGCAGAGACCATGTCCACTAACGTTCATCTGAGACCATCTGGACCAGATCTAGCCACAAGTGAATTTCCATCTGTAATCCTTCGTGGCCTGAAACCAAAACAAGGAGTTAAAGAAGGTAAAACGGTCCATAAACTGCAGTCAGGTGGTAATTCTCTGTTGGACCATCAGAAACACAGTCCACATTAAATATGCTCATTTAATATCACATACAGTTCCTTTATTTCTTGTTGATAAAAAATATTCACTCGTGCAACTTTGAGTCAGGAATCAATAATTAACAGTAAATTTAAATAACATCCTCTAAAATGATTTAATCAACAACAAACCTGAACATGACCACCACCATGGAGGGAGTATTTATTCCAGCTGCTTCTCGCTGAGTCTGGTCCTAATGTATGCTGCCTCCTGGTGGTGGAGGACTGCTACAACATCTTCACCAAACAGGCCTGAGATGTTAGAGGGACTGACCTCTTCTGACCTCAACTGGAAGACGATGAAGACTGTTGATGAGGTCATATCATTATTAATATTCATGTTACAGGTTAGTGGTGCAACAGCTCTGATCAATGTGAACTGAAGTTGTGTTTTGGTTGATTTGAGCTCTTCTGTTGGAAAGTTGTGTTATTTCAGATTTTCAGTGTAAATATTATGCAAATTATTTTGATTACTCCATCACAGCACTAAAGTATTAATACTGATTTTAAATATAAAGAAAAGGTTTCACTTGACTTTTGTCTGCAGCAGAATTTAAAGTGTAAAAATCAGTGCAACACACACATTTCCCCATAAATGCATATTTATATATATATGGCAGCGTAGGATTATCAGTCCTGTTTTATTTTTTAATCTCAACCTTTTTGTTGATAGAAGAACTGATCTTGTTGTAAAACGTGGCCTCTGTAATCCTCCCTGAACAGGAAGTAGGAGAATTAAAACCACGTTCTGTAAAAGGTGGAGCCTGAAAAGAAATGTGACAGAATCACAATCCTGCTCGAAGTGGAAGTAAAGAGTCTCAGGCAAGTTCCTCTGAGAGCAGCGATCACACCGGTCACCAGCCTCATCATCCTCATCAGCCTCATCATCCTCATCAGCCTCATCATCCTCATCAGCCTCATCATCCTCATCAGCCTCATCATCCTCACCAGCCTCATCATCCTCATCAGCCTCATCATCCTCATCAGCCTCATCATCCTCACCAGCCTCATCATCCTCATCAGCCTCATCATCCTCATCAGCCTCATCATCCTCACCAGCCTCATCATCCTCACCAGCCTCATCATCCTCATCAGCCTCATCATCCTCATCAGCCTCATCATCCTCATCAGCCTCATCATCCTCACCAGCCTCATCATCCTCACCAGCCTCATCATCCTCATCAGCCTCATCATCCTCATCAGCCTCATCATCCTCACCAGCCTCATCATCCTCATCAGCCTCATCATCCTCACCAGCCTCATCATCCTCATCAGCCTCATCATCCTCACCAGCCTCATCATCCTCACCAGCCTCATCATCCTCATCAGCCTCATCATCCTCATCAGCCTCATCATCCTCACCAGCCTCATCATCCTCACCAGCCTCATCATCCTCATCAGCCTCATCATCCTCATCAGCCTCATCATCCTCACCAGCCTCATCATCCTCATCAGCCTCATCATCCTCATCAGCCTCATCATCCTCATCAGCCTCATCATCCTCATCAGCCTCATCATCCTCATCAGCCTCATCATCCTCACCAGCCTCATCATCCTCACCAGCCTCATCATCCTCACCAGCCTCATCATCCTCACCAGCCTCATCATCCTCACCAGCCTCATCATCCTCATCATCAGGTCCACTGGTGAGTGCTGGATGCTTTCTGTGTAGAACCAGCTGAGAACTGTCAGTGTGTTTCTGGGGCGTGGTCTCCTTCTAGACGTGATGCTGCAGCTGAGATCTACTCCTTCACAGGCTGCAGGTTCTCCGAGAGGCTCCGCCCCTTCTTCGGCCCCGTGTCAGCGACCCGACCAACCGTGCTCCTCTCGTCGTCCTCCCGTCGGTCCTCAGCAGCCTGGAGGGATGATGCTCTGAGAGGTGATTGGTCCAACAGAGGTCACTTCCTGTTTATTCTCCCCATTACAGACGTCATGCTTCCTCTTCCTGCCACATGCTCCAGATCCTCTCCAGGTCTGTGCAGTAATAAAGATCTGACACTTTATGCTTTTGTTCCATAATCAGGGTTCAGGGATGAGTTCTCTTTCCACGGTCGTCGTATCTTCTGAATCTTCTTCTGTCCTCTTGAAGATTTATTTCTTTATTCATCTACTTCGTAAGTTCTCTGCAGTGGAGCGTGACGTCAATTTCTGTCAGGGACTAAATTGGCTCTCGTTGTTTGAAGGGGCTCCAGTCCGATGTTGGACAAATTCAAAATTCAAGTTAAAACTAAATCAGTCAACTATAATCTGAAACATGAATTCTCATATTGGAAATCTAATTCTTTGACAGAATCAGAAAGTTATCACAGTTAGGTCTAATTAAAAAGGGTTTATTGAATAACCTCACAGTAAATGATTAAATGGTAGATATGTGTCTATAATGATAAAGGACAGATTCCTTCAGAGGAACTGATGATGGACTGAAAGACTAAACTAACGGGAAGAGGATTGAATGGATGAATTTAGGAACATGGTAACTATGGTAACACCAGCCCCGGTCCAGATGAGGCAGCTCTCAGGTCCGGTCAGCTGGACCGGAGTTGCGGGCGTTCACTCTGGCGTTCGGCTCCTCTCCGGCCCGGTGGACCCGGTTCTGGCCCTCCGGTCCCGCTGGCGCTGGATCGGGTCTGTAGAGTTCCCTCTGCACGGCACCACGTCGGCAGGCCACGGAGATGTTGTTCCAACTCGGGCTGGCGGTTTAAACGCATTCACTACTAGTAAGTGTGATGAGCTGCTCGGGTCCGGGGCGCTGACAAAATACTGAGTGATGCACAAATCCTCCGAAATGAATTTAGTTCAGTACTTAATCAGCTGAAGGAGCTGAAGTACTTATTCTGGCTTGATTGTAGATTCTTCTAATAAACAGGAGGCTCAAACTGAATTTGGATTATTTATGAGCGCAAAAAGACGTGTTGATAGAAAATGATCTGGAACACAAAACTACATCCTGATGTCATAAACCCGGTCAGCACAATAATATCATAGAATACATAATGAAGCATCGGATGACATTAGAACTTAAAGTCCATCTTTTGTTCTCATTATAGTCTGAATTCTCAGTGACATCTGACCACATGGTGGCGCTGTGGTCATCTGGGTCCATAGTGAGGACCACTGGTGGGTCGGTTCTGGAGCCTGGAGAATCTCACCTGTGGAATGTGTGTTGGACCGGTCGGAACCAAAGGGGATTGTTGGTTGGGGTCCTTCTTAGGGTCATTGAGATAAACTGGTGGGGAGATGTGCGAGAGTTAACCAATAAAGTAACTACCTAACCTAACCCAACCTAACCTACCTAACCTAACCCAACCTACCTACCTAACCTAACCCAACCTACCTACCTAACCAAACCTACATAACCTACCTAACCAAACCTACCTAACCAACCCTAACCTACCTAACCAACCCTAACCTACCTACCTAACCAAACCTACCTAACCAAACCTAACCTACCGAACCAAACCTACCTAACCAAACCTAACCTACCGAACCAAACCTACCTAACCAACCCTAACCTACCTACCTAACCTAACCAAACCTACCTAACCAAACCAAACCTACCTAACCTAACCAAACCTACCTAACCAACCCTAACCTACCTACCTAACCAAACCTAACCTACCTAACCAAACCTACCTAAC
>NW_027185352.1:790596-798096 GCF_022577435.1 Embiotoca jacksoni | reverse complement strand
ATTATCTCTGAGCTGCGAGTCAGCCGCTGCAGCTGCAGTAATGCCGACTCATCACCTGTCAGATTGATCAACTGTCAGATTGATCCCCTGTCAGAATGATCACCTGTCAGATTGATCACCTGTCAGATTGATCCTGTCAGATTGATCACCCGTCAGAATGATCCCCTGTCAGATTGATCCCCTGTCAGATTGATCCCCTGTCAGATTGATCCCCTGTCAGATTGATCACCTGTCAGATTGATCCCCTGTCAGATTGATCACCTGTCAGATTGATCCCCTGTCAGATTGATCCCCTGTCAGATTGATCACCTGTCAGATTGATCCCCTGTCAGATTGATCACCTGTCAGAATGATCACCTGTCAGATTGATCCCCTGCAGGTCTCCCGGTGAAGCAGCCCGACTCACCTGAAGCAGCTCCTGAAGTCTCTCCGGTAGCGTTGGCCGGCGGTGAAGCAGGAGCTGGAGGACTTGGCTCTGCAGATGCAGCGGCCGTCGGCGCTGCGGTACATCTTGGGCTTGTGGAAGGAAGACATCTACAAGACACGTCCAAACAGGTCAACCGGTCGGTTCACCGTTGCTCCACGTTCCCCCGGAACGGAAACAGTTATGGAGGCTGCAGGGTTTCACCAACTAAACACTACGAGAGGGGAAAGAAAATTCATCATTCAAGAAGAGATAGATTCTTTTTAATGATGCAGTCAGCAGACGGTTTCTATCTTCAGAGGAGAGCATCATCATCATCATCATCATCATCATTCATTCATAAACAGATGAAGATCATTCTGATGCTGCAGATAAAAACAGAAATGAAGATCACCCTCACTGTAACACACACACACACACACACACACACACACACACACACACACACACACTCACACACACGCTCTGAGGAAGAGGAGCACAGTTCTCACACAACTACCTCGCACACGGACCCTCCGGTCCTCCGGTCCTCCGACCCTCCGACCGTCCGACCCTCCGACCTTCCGACCCTCCGACCGTCCGACCGTCCGACCCTCCGGACCGTCCGACCCTCCGGTCCTCCGACCCTCCGACCGTCCGACCCTCCGACCTTCCGACCCTCCGGTCCTCCGACCGTCCGACCCTCCGGACCGTCCGACCCTCCGGTCCTCCGACCCTCCGACCGTCCGACCCTCCGACCTTCCGACCCTCCGGTCCTCCGACCGTCCGACCCTCCGGACCCTCCGACCCTCCGGTCCTCCGACCGTCCGACCCTCCGACCCTCCGGACCCTCCGACCCTCCGGTCCTCCGACCGTCCGACCCACCGACAGTCCGACCCTCCGACCTTCCGACCCTCCGACCCTCCGACCTTCCGACCCTCCGACCGTCCGACCCTCCGGACCCTCCGACCCTCCAACCGTCCGACCCTCCGACCCTCCGGACCCTCCGACCCTCCGGTCCTCCGACCGTCCGACCCACCGACAGTCCGACCCTCCGACCTTCCGACCCTCCGACCCTCTGACCTTCCGACCCTCCGACCGTCCGAACCTCCGGACCCTCCGACCCTCCGACCGTCCGACCCTCCGACCCTCCGACCCTCCGACAGTCCGACCGTCCGACCCTCCGACCTTCCAACCCTCCGACCCTCCGACCGTCCGACCCTCCGACCCTCCGACCCTCCGACAGTCCGACCGTCCGACCCTCCGACCTTCCAACCCTCCGACCGTCCGACCCTCCGACAGTCCGACCCTCCGACCCTCCGGTCCTCCGACCCTCCGACCCTCCGACACTCCGACCCTCCGACCCTCCGACACTCCGATCCTCCGGTCCTCCGACCGTCCGGTCCTCCGGTCCTCCGACCGTCCGACCCTCCGGACACTCCGACCCTCCGACAGTCCGACCCTCCGACCTTCCGACCCTCCGGTCCTCCGACCGTCCGGTCCTCCGACCGTCCGACCCTCCGACCGTCCGACCCTCCGGACCCTCCAACCCTCCGACAGTCCGACCCTCCGACCTTCCGACCCTCCGACACTCCGACCCTCCGACCGTCCGACCCTCCTGTCTTCCGACCGTCCGGACCTCCGACCCTCCGACCCTCCGACCGTCCGACCCTCCAGTCTTCCGACCGTCCGACCCTCCGACCTTCCGACCCTCCGACCTTCCGACCTTCCGACCCTCCGACCGTCCGACCCTCCGGACCTTCCGACCCTCCGACCCTCCGACACTCCGACCCTCCGACCGTCCGACCCTCCTGTCTTCCGACCGTCCGGACCTCCGACCCTCCGACCGTCCGACCCTCCAGTCTTCCGACCGTCCGACCCTCCGACCTTCCGACCCTCCGACCCTCCGACCGTCCGACCCTCCGACCCTCCGACAGTCCGACCGTCCGACCCTCCGACCTTCCGACCCTCCGACCGTCCGACCCTCCGACCTTCCGACCCTCCGACCCTCCGACCGTCCGACCCTCCGGACCCTCCGGTCCTCCGACCGTCCGACCCTCCGACCCTCCGACAGTCCGACCCTCCGGACCTCCGACCCTCCGACCGTCCGACCGTCCGACCCTCCGGACCCTCCGACCCTCCGGTCCTCCGACCCTCCGGACCTCCGACCCTCCGACCCTCCGACCCTCCGACACTCCGATCCTCCGGTCCTCCGACCGTCCGGTCCTCCGGTCCTCCGACCGTCCGACCCTCCGACCCTCCGACCGTCCGACCCTCCGGACCCTCCGGTCCTCCGACCGTCCGACCCTCCGACCCTCCGACAGTCCGACCGTCCGACCCTCCGACCTTCCGACCCTCCGACCTTCCGACCCTCCGACCGTCCGACCCTCCGACCTTCCGACCCTCCGACCCTCCGACCGTCCGACCCTCCGACCTTCCGACCCTCCGACCGTCCGACCCTCCGACCCTCCGACCGTCCGACCGTCCGACCCTCCGACCCTCCGACAGTCCGACCGTCCGACCCTCCGACCTTCCGACCCTCCGACCGTCCGACCCTCCGGACCCTCCGACCCTCCGACCGTCCGACCCTCCGACAGTCCGACCGTCCGACCCTCCGGACCCTCCGACCCTCCGGTCCTCCGACAGTCCGACCCTCCGACCGTCCGACCCTCCGGACCCTCCGACCCTGCGGTCCTACGACCCTCCGGTCCTCCGACCCTCCGACCGTCCGACCCTCCGACCTTCCGACCCTCCGGTCCTCCGACCGTCCGACCCTCCGGACCGTCCGACCCTCCGGTCCTCCGACCCTCCGACCGTCCGACCCTCCGACCTTCCGACCCTCCGGTCCTCCGACCGTCCGACCCTCCGGACCCTCCGACCCTCCGGTCCTCCGACCGTCCGACCCTCCGACCCTCCGGACCCTCCGACCCTCCGGTCCTCCGACCGTCCGACCCACCGACAGTCCGACCCTCCGACCTTCCGACCCTCCGACCCTCCGACCTTCCGACCCTCCGACCGTCCGACCCTCCGGACCCTCCGACCCTCCAACCGTCCGACCCTCCGACCCTCCGGACCCTCCGACCCTCCGGTCCTCCGACCGTCCGACCCACCGACAGTCCGACCCTCCGACCTTCCGACCCTCCGACCCTCTGACCTTCCGACCCTCCGACCGTCCGAACCTCCGACCCTCCGACACTCCGACCCTCCGACCGTCCGACCCTCCTGTCTTCCGACCGTCCGGACCTCCGACCCTCCGACCGTCCGACCCTCCAGTCTTCCGACCGTCCGACCCTCCGACCTTCCGACCCTCCGACCCTCCGACCGTCCGACCGTCCGACCCTCCGACCCTCCGACAGTCCGACCGTCCGACCCTCCGACCTTCCGACCCTCCGACCGTCCGACCCTCCGACCTTCCGACCCTCCGACCCTCCGACAGTCCGACCCTCCGGACCTCCGACCCTCCGACCGTCCGACCGTCCGACCCTCCGGACCCTCCGACCCTCCGGACCCTCCGACCCTCCGGTCCTCCGACCCTCCGGACCTCCGACCCTCCGACCCTCCGACACTCCGATCCTCCGGTCCCCCGACCGTCCGGTCCTCCGGTCCTCCGACCGTCCGACCCTCCGACCGTCCGACCCTCCGGACCTCCGACCGTCCGACCCTCCGACCCTCCGACAGTCCGACCGTCCGACCCTCCGACCTTCCGACCCTCCGACCTTCCGACCCTCCGACCGTCCGACCGTCCGACCCTCCGGACCCTCCGACCCTCCGGTCCTCCGACCCTCCGGACCTCCGACCCTCCGGTCCCCCGACCGTCCGGTCCTCCGGTCCTCCGACCGTCCGACCCTCCGGTCCTCCGACCGTCCGACCCTCCGACCCTCCGACAGTCCGACCGTCCGACCCTCCGACCTTCCGACCCTCCGACCTTCCGACCCTCCGACCGTCCGACCCTCCGACCTTCCGACCCTCCGACCCTCCGACCGTCCGACCCTCCGACCTTCCGACCCTCCGACCCTCCGACCCTCCGACCCTCCGGTCCTCCGACCCTCCGGACCTCCGACCCTCCGACCCTCCGACACTCCGATCCTCCGGTCCTCCGACCGTCCGGTCCTCCGGTCCTCCGACCGTCCGACCCTCCGACCCTCCGACCGTCCGACCCTCCGGACCCTCCGGCCCTCCGACCGTCCGACCCTCCGACCCTCCGACAGTCCGACCCTCCGGACCTCCGACCCTCCGACCGTCCGACCGTCCGACCCTCCGGACCCTCCGACCCTCCGGTCCTCCGGTCCTCCGACCGTCCGACCCTCCGGACCCTCCGACCCTCCGACCCTCCGACAGTCCGACCGTCCGACCCTCCGGACCTCCGACCCTCCGACCGTCCGACCGTCCGACCCTCCGGACCCTCCGACCCTCCGGTCCTCCGACCCTCCGACCCTCCGGACCCTCAGACCCTCCGGTCCTCCGACCGTCCGACCCACCGACATCCGACCGTCCGACCCACCGACAGTCCGACCCTCCGACCTTCCGACCCTCCGACCGTCCGAACCTCCGACCCTCCGACACTCCGACCCTCCGACCGTCCGACCCTCCTGTCTTCCGACCGTCCGGACCTCCGACCCTCCGACCGTCCGACCCTCCAGTCCTTCCGACCGTCCGACCCTCCGACCTTCCGACCCTCCGACCCTCCGACCGTCCGACCGTCCGACCCTCCGACCCTCCGACAGTCCGACCGTCCGACCCTCCGACCTTCCGACCCTCCGACCGTCCGACCCTCCGACCTTCCGACCCTCCGACCCTCCGACAGTCCGACCCTCCGGACCTCCGACCCTCCGACCGTCCGACCGTCCGACCCTCCGGACCCTCCGACCCTCCGGACCCTCCGACCCTCCGGTCCTCCGACCCTCCGGACCTCCGACCCTCCGACCCTCCGACACTCCGATCCTCCGGTCCCCCGACCGTCCGGTCCTCCGGTCCTCCGACCGTCCGACCCTCCGACCGTCCGACCCTCCGGACCTCCGACCGTCCGACCCTCCGACCCTCCGACAGTCCGACCGTCCGACCCTCCGACCTTCCGACCCTCCGACCTTCCGACCCTCCGACCGTCCGACCGTCCGACCCTCCGGACCCTCCGACCCTCCGGTCCTCCGACCCTCCGGACCTCCGACCCTCCGGTCCCCCGACCGTCCGGTCCTCCGGTCCTCCGACCGTCCGACCCTCCGGTCCTCCGACCGTCCGACCCTCCGACCCTCCGACAGTCCGACCGTCCGACCCTCCGACCTTCCGACCCTCCGACCTTCCGACCCTCCGACCGTCCGACCCTCCGACCTTCCGACCCTCCGACCCTCCGACCGTCCGACCCTCCGACCTTCCGACCCTCCGACCGTCCGACCCTCCGACCTTCCGACCCTCCGACCGTCCGACCCTCCGGACCCTCCGACCCTCCGACCGTCCGACCCTCCGACCCTCCGACCCTCCGACCGTCCGACCGTCCGACCCTCCGACCCTCCGACAGTCCGACCGTCCGACCCTCCGACCTTCCGACCCTCCGACCGTCCGACCCTCCGGACCCTCCGACCCTCCGACCGTCCGACCCTCCGACAGTCCGACCGTCCGACCCTCCGACCTTCCGACCCTCCGACCTTCCGACCGTCCGACCCTCCGACTTTCCGACCCTCCGACCGTCCGACCCTCCGGACCCTCCGACCCTCCGACCCTCCGACCGTCCGACCCTCCGACCCTCCGACCCTCCGACCGTCCGACCCTCCGACCGTCCGACCCTCCGACCCTCCGACAGTCCGACCCTCCGACCGTCCGACCCTCCGGACCCTCCGACCCTCCGGTCCTCCGACAGTCCGACCCTCCGACCTTCCGACCCTCCGACCCTCCGACCGTCCGACCCTCCGACCCTCCGATAGTCCGACCCTCCGGACCTCCGACCGTCCGACCGTCCGACCCTCCGGACCCTCCGACCCTCCGGTCCTCCGACCCTCCGACCCTCCGACACTCCGACCCTCCGACCCTCCGATCCTCCGGTCCTCCGACCGTCCGGTCCTCCGGTCCTCCGACCCTCCGGACCCTCCGACAGTCCGACCCTCCGACCTTCCGACCCTCCGGTCCTCCGACCGTCCGGTCCTCCGGTCCTCCGACCCTCCGACCGTCCGACCCTCCGGACCCTCCGACCCTCCGACAGTCCGACCCTCCGACCTTCCGACCCTCCGACCCTCCGACACTCCGACCCTCCGACCGTCTGACCCTCCTGTCTTCCGACCGTCCGGACCTCCGACCCTCCGACCCTCCGACCGTCCGACCCTCCAGTCTTCCGACCGTCCGACCCTCCGACCTTCCGACCCTCCGACCCTCCGACCGTCCGACCCTCCGACCGTCCGACCCTCCGGACCCTCCGGTCCTCCGACCGTCCGACCCTCCGACCCTCCGACAGTCCGACCCTCCGGACCTCCGACCCTCCGACCGTCCGACCGTCCGACCCTCCGGACCCTCCGACCCTCCGGTCCTCCGACCCTCCGGACCTCCGACCCTCCGACACTCCGATCCTCCGGTCCTCCGACCGTCCGGTCCTCCGACCCACCGACCCTCCCGGTCCTCCGACCGTCCCGACCCTCCGGACCTCCGACCCTCCGACCCTCCGACACTCCGACCCTCCGACCCGTCCGACCCTCCAGTCTTCCGACCGTCCGGACCCTCCGACCCTCCGGACCCTCCGACCCCTCCGACCCTCCGACCCTCCGACCGTCCGACCCTCCGACCCTCCGACAGTCCGACCCTCCGACCGTCCGACCCTCCGGACCCTCCGACCCTCCGGTCCTCCGACAGTCCGACCCTCCGACCTTCCGACCCTCCGACCCTCCGGACCCGTCCGACCCTCCGACCCTCCCGATAGTCCGACCCTCCGGACCTCCGACCGTCCGACCCTCCGGACCCTCCGACCCTCCGGTCCTCCGACCCTCCGACCCTCCGACACTCCGACCCTCCCGACCCCTCCGATCCTCCGGTCCTCCGACCGTCCGGTCCTCCGGTCCTCCCGACCGTCCGACCCTCCGGACCCTCCGACAGTCCGACCCTCCGACCTTCCGACCCTC
>NW_027185352.1:770596-783096 GCF_022577435.1 Embiotoca jacksoni | reverse complement strand
TAGAGTGTGGTGTGTAGAGTGTAGTGTGTAGAGTGTAGAGTGTAGAGTGTGGTGTGTAGAGTGTAGAGTGTAGAGTGTAGTGTGTAGAGTGTAGAGTGTAGAGTGTAGTGTGTAGAGTGTAGAGTGTAGTGTGTAGAGTGTAGTGTGTAGTGTGTGGTGTGTAGAGTGTAGTGTGTAGAGTGTGGTGTGTAGAGTGTAGAGTGTAGTGTGTAGAATGTAGTGTGTAGAGTGTAGTGTGTAGAGTGTAGTGTGTAGAGTGTAGTGTGTAGAGTGTAAAGTGTAGTGTGTAGAGTGTAGAGTGTAGTGTGTGGAGTGTAGTGTGTAGAGTGTAGTGTGTAGAATGTAGTGTGTAGAGTGTAGTGTGTAGAGTGTAGTGTGTAGAGTGTAAAGTGTAGAGTGTAGTGTGTAGAGTGTAGAGTGTAGTGTGTAGAGTGTAGAGTGTAGAGTGTAGAGTGTAGAGTGTAGTGTGTAGAGTGTAGAGTGTAGTGTGTAGAGTGTAGTGTGTAGTGTGTGGTGTGTAGAGTGTAGTGTGTAGAGTGTGGCGTGTAGAGTGTAGAGTGTAGTGTGTAGAATGTAGTGTGTAGAGTGTAGTGTGTAGAGTGTAGTGTGTAGAGTGTAGTGTGTAGAGTGTAGTGTGTAGAGTGTAAAGTGTAGTGTGTAGAGTGTAGAGTGTAGTGTGTGGAGTGTAGTGTGTAGAGTGTAGTGTGTAGAGTGTAGTGTGTAGAGTGTAGTGTGTAGAGTGTAAAGTGTAGTGTGCAGTGTGTTTTCAAGGAAAAGCCATGTTTTTGCTGGTTTATGGAAAAGTTGAAAAGTACTCGACATCCACGCGGAGATAATCAGGATGGAGAGCGCACACACACACACACACACACACACACGCGCGCACAGACACACACACACACACACACACACACACACGCGCGCACACACACACACACACACACACACACACACACACACACACACACACACACACACACACACTGAGATCTGTGTGTGTTCATCCACAGGCTACAAGCAGAGAAACACCAGCTCAGTGAGTAATGGTGAGGGAGGATGACGAAGATCATCTTCATCATCACTGTCCTTGTCCAGTGTGTCTCTGAGGTCTCTTCTGTCCACACAAACACATGCTAGCTAACTCTAACGCTAGCTTCAGAGTGTGGCTGGTTTCCTCTGACAGGTGAGGAAGGAGGTTTATCAGCTGGAGCCACAGACTGGATATAAAACTACAGACTGGATATACAACTACAGACTGGATAAAAAGCTACAGACTGGATATAAAACTACAGACTGGATATACAACTACAGACTGGATAAAAAGCTACAGACTGGATATAAAACTACAGACTGGATATAAAACCACAGACTGGATATAAAACTACAGACTTGATATAAAACTACAGACTGGATATAAAGCTACAGACTGGTTATAAAACACAGACTGGATATACAACTACAGACTAGATATAAAACTACAGACTGTTTATAAAACTGTTCATAACTTCCAGGTCTGTAAAATGGTTCTGATCCAGAAGTGTCTTCAGCTGCAATACCAGCGAGTGCCACTAGAGGTCGGCTCCAAAAAGCCTCCGGCTCCATAGACTCCCATTCAACTTCTCTCATCAAATCCAAAGTGAATAAAATGTGTCCATCAGTTATCTCGGTGTTGTTAGCTAAAGTCACTCCTTCTTATTAGTTTTCTGGAGGTCCATCTGAAAATAATCCCTCATTCATTAGAAAAGAAGATTCAAGAAGACCTGTTTTTGGGGGCGTGTCTGTTTGATTGACAGGCCTGTGGTGCAGTCAGGTTACAGCTATCGGTGGGCGGGACGTAGTATCGTCAGGTTTCCAATCAGATCGGTCAGATCCACCGCTGGCTCCTCCCCCAGCTCGTCCAAATATGGTCACTTCCTTCTTCTTTGCAGGTTTATTTTAAAGTAGCATGATATTGAATATTTTCTGTGGAGACGGTCAATGAACTGATCATAACACTCAGAGTTCATCCTCTTTTATTTAGACTGAAATCCTCATTAAAACACCACGTGTTAAAATAGTCCCCAACATCTCCAATTAGAATAATAAAAACCTGTTTTAGAAATTATTAAATTATCTCGACGTTTTCTGTTCTCGGCAGGAAGTCAGACCAGACTGAGCAGGGAGGTCACAGTACTGCACCACAGGGAGCTTCACAGCTCGCCTGGAGGTCAGAGGTCAACCTAAAACCTGCTGGTCCGTTCAGAGTTGTTCACAGTGATGTGAAGTATTTGGGTTATCCGACCTGATAAATGTGTCGTGGACCTTGAAGTACCACAGGAGGTGAAATACTGCAGTCAGCTTGTTGCTTTGGTTCCCAAACGTCTCCTCAATTCGTCCCCTCATCATGTGTCTCATCCCACGGCCAATCGGCTGCAAGTAGGCGGAGCAGGGTGAACAGTGGTGAGGAGGGTGGGGTGGCCCCGAGGTTAAAGGTTAAAGGTCGATGCCTTTGACCAGCGAGGCCTCCAGTGTGATGGGGAAGTCGTGGAGCGTCTCCAGGACTCCGATGAGGGTGTGGACCGTGGAGCGGTCTCTGAGCAGCGCAGCGTCCTCGTACATCTGCAGGATCACCGGGCACTCCACCAGCAGGGGGAGCCACTGGGGCAGCAGGCGGTCTCTGGAGGGGAGCAGGAATGGAGGAGGACTTAGAGCCACAGAATCAGGATAAGATGCATGAACACACATTAAACAGTCTGATCTAACTGGGATGTGCAGTTCAGAAACTCTCACTGGTCATGATATTCATATCAAATATGTGTTTTTATTTATAGGATAAACTCAAAAGAATTAAATATCCGTGAACAGTTAAAGACTTACTTTAAAGTAAATTCACAGGTTCATTCTCAGATCTTTATCCTCCTAAACTTCTCAGAGGTCAATTTTCAATACAATATATTGGCACCATATTATGGGATGGCTTCTCCCATCTGATAAAACCTGATCCTTTATAAAATGCTTTAAAAGACATTTAACTGCTGTTTATGAACTGTAACGCACACACACACACACACACACACACACACACACACACACACACACACACACACACACACACACACACTATCATCCATCACCATATCGTTCTGCTCTTATATGGAGTAATTGTTTTTGCTGTGGTTGTTTTTATATTTTATTGTTATTTGTTTCCATTACTTTTATGTAGCAACATTATTTCTGCACGTAAACTTGATGTTTTCTTGAACTGAACTTTTAACATAATCTACGTGGAGGCTTCAGATAAGTTCACTGGTTGTTTCAATCTCTTCCTGCACACAATCTTTTTTATCTTTCAAAATATTATGTTTTTAAATTTGTGCAAAATAACTCAACTCAAATCAAATCAAATCAGTCTGAACAGAGCTAAAAGACAAAACGAAGAGGAACATGTTGGTTGTAAACAGTATGAACAGAGTGAACATTACATACAGATGAACAGACACTTTGTTGTGGAGAATTATAAATTATAATTTATAAACTACAAACACCCGACAGCTCAGAGGAGCTGCTGGTCTGAAATAAGAGAGAAACATTTCCATAACACTCAGAGACGATGATGAACCTGAAGTATTATTTTTCCCCTCATTTAAATGTGAAGTAGAAAACAGTTCATTGTTCCCGTGACCACTATCACTACTTATACTTATACACTACATATAATAAAGATCAGAGGAGTCAAATGTTATATTATTTATTGTTATTTCCATTTTTATATTTGGTTATATTGCTGCTACTCTTTAAATAGTTCCCTTTCATTTAGTGTGTTTGCTTGATATTTACTTTGCATAATCATGATTATATTTTCTCTTTTATTTTGAAAGACACATTGCTACGTCCCCTCAGGAGCACGGAGATAAGAAACGGACCTTAATGAGTGATTAAAGGTGGAGCGGCACCGTGTTTCAACTGTGTTGTGTGGTGACACTGTGGATAAATCAACGTTTATTTTTTAGCTTTAAGCAACTTGTGGAGTTTGTTTTGTGGATGCAGCAAAGAAGTTGGAACTAAAGCTTTCTATCTGAACTAAGTTTCGGATCCTACAGTGATGATACTGATAATAACTAACTTGATGATTGTTAAAAACTAGATTGAGTCATCAGTGAAAGGAGTTCTTGTTGGAGCTCCACCAGCAGGAGAACCCGTTGTTTGGGATGTTGTTCTTTCACTCTCAAGAGCTGCTAACTATCACCTCCAGTACCGAGTCGGACCGGGTCCTCCAGCAGGCCCCCGTGGCCCCTGTGACAGATCATCGACCACATGGTTCTCCTCACACTGACCTGGCTCCGAGACACACCAGCAGCTGGAACTTCCCATCCTTGCCGATGTTCCTGGGGGTGGAGTTGATGGCGCTGACGTAGCGACAGAGTGATTGACAGGTCATCCCCAGGGGCTCTGCGGTCTCCTGCAGATCTCCCATCTGGTCAGCTGACTCCATAAAGGCGACGGCCCTGTCTGGAAAGAAGCCCATCATCTTCATGTAAATCAGCTACGACACAACGGAGTAGTTCTTGTGAGGAGCAGCAGGGGGCGTTACAGCTCCTCACTCACCAACAAAGTCCCACACGAACACAGTCTTCTGGAAGAGACGAGCCGACTTGAAGCCATGATGGAAGAACTGCTCCAGAGCGGAGACCAGGCTGCTCTCACCACACAGGAGGACCGTGAGACTTCCTCTCTGCAGGGGACAGACGGGGACAACATGTCAAAACCAGCTGGAGACACTGTCAGAGACTCAGAACATCAAGGTTGATCCAGGTGGACAGAGATAACATCGTCCATGACGGACAGATAACATCCTCCATGACGGACAGATGATGGACAGATAACATCCTCCATGACGGACAGATGATGGACAGATAACATCGTCCATGATGGACAGATAACATCCTCCATGACGGACAGACAACATCGTCCATGACGGACAGACAACATCGTCCATGACGGACAGATAACATCCTCCATGAGGGACAGACAACATCGTCCATGACGGACAGACAACATCGTCCATGACGGACAGATAACATCGTCCATGAGGGACAGACAACATCCTCCATGAGGGACAGATAACATCCTCCATGACGGACAGATAACATCCTCCATGAGGGACAGATTCCATCCTCCATGAGGGACAGACAACATCGTCCATGACGGACAGACAACATCCTCCATGACGGACAGATAACATCCTCCATGAGGGACAGATTCCATCCTCCATGACGGACAGACAACATCCTCCATGACGGACAGACAACATCCTCCATGAGGGACAGATAACATCCTCCACGAGGGACAGATAACATCCTCCACGAGGGACAGATAACATCCTCCATGAGGGACAGATAACATCCTCCATGACGGACAGACAACATCCTCCATGAGGGACAGATAACATCCTCCATGACGGACAGATAACATCCTCCACGAGGGACAGATAACATCCTCCACGAGGGACAGATAACATCCTCCACGAGGGACAGATAACATCCTCCATGAGGGACAGATAACATCCTCCATGACGGACAGACAACATCCTCCATGACGGACAGATAACATCCTCCATGAGGGACAGATAACATCCTCCATGAGGGACAGATAACATCCTCCATGAGGGACAGATAACATCCTCCATGAGGGACAGATAACATCCTCCATGAGGGACAGATAACATCCTCCATGACGGACAGATAACATCCTCCACGAGGGACAGATAACATCCTCCACGAGGGACAGATAACATCCTCCACGAGGGACAGACAACATCCTCCATGACGGACAGATAACATCCTCCATGACGGACAGACAACATCCTCCATGAGGGACAGATAACATCCTCCATGACGGACAGATAACATCCTCCACGAGGGACAGATAACATCCTCCACGAGGGACAGATAACATCCTCCATGAGGGACAGATAACATCCTCCATGAGGGACAGATAACATCCTCCATGAGGGACAGATAACATCCTCCATGAGGGACAGATAACATCCTCCATGAGGGACAGACAACATCCTCCATGACGGACAGATAACATGAGGGACAGATAACATCCTCCATGAGGGACAGATAACATGAGGGACAGATAACATCCTCCATGAGGGACAGATAACATCCTCCATGAGGGACAGATAACATCCTCCATGAGGGACAGATAACATCCTCCATGAGGGACAGATAACATCCTCCATGAGGGACAGATAACATCCTCCATGACGGACAGACAACATCCTCCATGACGGACAGATAACATGAGGGACAGATAACATCCTCCATGAGGGACAGATAACATCCTCCATGAGGGACAGATAACATCCTCCATGAGGGACAGATAACATCCTCCATGAGGGACAGATAACATCCTCCATGAGGGACAGATAACATCCTCCATGAGGGACAGATAACATCCTCCATGACGGACAGACAACATCCTCCATGACGGACAGATAACATGAGGGACAGATAACATCCTCCATGAGGGACAGATAACATCCTCCATGAGGGACAGATAACATCCTCCATGAGGGACAGATAACATCCTCCATGAGGGACAGATAACATCCTCCATGAGGGACAGATAACATCCTCCATGAGGGACAGATAACATCCTCCATGAGGGACAGATAACATCCTCCATGAGGGACAGATAACATCCTCCATGAGGGACAGATAACATCCTCCATGACGGACAGACAACATCCTCCATGACGGACAGACAACATCCTCCATGAGGGACAGATAACATCCTCCATGAGGGACAGATAACATCCTCCATGAGGGACAGATAACATCCTCCATGAGGGACAGATAACATCCTCCATGACGGACAGATGATGGACAGATAACATCCTCCATGAGGGACAGATAACATCCTCCATGAGGGACAGATAACATCCTCCATGACGGACAGATGATGGACAGATAACATCCTCCATGACGGACAGATAACATCCTCCATGAGGGACAGATAACATCCTCCATGACGGACAGATGATGGACAGATAACATCCTCCATGACGGACAGATGATGGACAGATAACATCCTCCATGAGGGACTTCTGACCCGTCACTCACCTCCTTCTCTGGTTTGTGGAAGTGTTTGATGATGTTGTTCACCGCCTCCCCGATGGCCTCCTGGATCTGGGCTGAAGTCGGTTCTGGAAACAGAAGATCAGTCGGTCTGACCTTTGACCTTTGAATGTGCAGGTTTTACAGACATGTGGGGACTCTGTCTCTGCTTTTACATTTAAACACTTTTATCCCAAATATTTAATAATTCTTCTCTTTATGGTCCTTATTGTATATTTAAAGTAATAAATACATTTAGAAACAGGATTGGAACTTTCAATTGAATGTTTTTAAAAGGGACATTTTTAGATTTACAGATAAAGTCTATCTTACTGAATGACTCATCTTTGCATTTTTAAATGTATCATTTATTACGTGTATAAAATAACTACGATAGTATATTTATTATCATGAAAGCATCTGCAGTGTGAAGACGTGTGCAGCTCGTCTACATGTGAAACAGGCTGATCACAAAAGTAAAGCCTGTATCATACAAATGCAACTTTTCACAATTATAACCTTTTAAACTACAGAAATGAGAAGATTATAAACCCTGCTGTTGTTTTGCAGTCAATAAAAGTTTCTTTTAATCCTCTTCTGCTTTTTGTTGATATTTAAAAGTTTTTAAAAACCTTTTAATTTCTCCAACTGTTCAATATGTTCCAATAAAATGTTTGATAAAATATTTCCCCTAAAAGAGCATTTTATTGAGTTTCAGCTTCAGTTTTTTTTTTATGCAGGAGGTTATACTGAGAATTCAAATGTTTTAGGAAAATAAAAACTATTTTAAGGACTTTCCTGACTTTTGGTACTATGTCCAGATAAAATAGTGCTAACTCAGCAACTAAAGAGAAATCCCAGCTCCATGAATCGTGTCCCGGAGCGGTCTGAGAGGTGCTGCAGGACGTCTCCACTCCTACCAGAGCCCCGTCTGTTACTGATAAACGGAAACTCTACTTCACACTGTGGATTTCAAACATCTGAATCTGCGATGTGACACCGTTCAGAGAAAGAAGACAAGCTGAGTACTGACTGGATGCTCGCCCCGACAGCGATGTGATGCTGATGCGTCTGGTCTGGGACGGCGAGCGCTGCAAGGGGGGCGTACGGCAGCCCCTCCCACAATCCTCTTCTGCGCTGGGCGGCGCCAGCTCGCCGATCAGGACCCGCTCCAGGCTGCCGTCGTCCACGCCCTTACCGAGCCAGCGGCCGCACGGGAACCTGACGGAGGGACGGAGAAGTGAGAGGTCCACAGGGACCGGCCCGGTACCAACATCTGGGTCCAGGGAGCTTCACTTCCTGTTCTCATCACCTTCATCTGGACACACCTCATAGGTTCTGTTTATCAATCATGTGCAGCTCCAGATCAGCGCTGACTCTAACTAACAGGTCTTCATCACCACCAACACACACACACACACACACACACACACACACACACACACACACACACACACACACACACACACACACACACACACACACACACACACATATGTGATGTAACATATTTCTATATGTGTCCGGTCCAAATCTCATTAAAGACTTTATTCTGGAAAACGTCCACACAGAAAACTGGACTCAGGAGCGCCACCTGCTGGGCCAGATGTTTTCAGACAGAATCGGTTGATCATCTTTTGCATCAGATTTGATCTGATTCTTTTGACTCAAATTTCATTACTTGAGTTTGGCCAATCAAATTTAAGGAAGCCAAATATAAATTATTTAAAGCTGAAACTTCAAATTCTGATCTTGCTTTTCTAAAAATAACAGTGAAATGAATTCAGAGGCAGAAAATTCAGATAAATAATTTCAATTCAGAGCTAGAAATTTAATGGCTTTTAATTTGAAAATGTGTTTTTCTGAAGTGGTTTTGGTGAAAGTGCAGCTAATATTTAAACAACTGGTGATGTGTTGACTTGTGAGACCTGGGAGAAAAATTCATCCAATAAAAATTTGAGAAATAAAATAAGAAGTGAGCCACGCCCCCTCCACTCACCTGTAGGTGTGACCGGTGATCTCATTTCTCACCATGACGCAGTCCACCAGCCATTTAGCCAGAAGACCGGCGTTATCATGACCCAGCTGCACGGTGGTCAGCTTCCCCAGGTTCTGACACTGAACATACACACACACACACACACAGGCAAGATTTTAGTTAATGCAAAATATTGATTTTAATAAACTCTTGCTGCAACAATAAATCCTTCTTTCTAGACTCTCAGTCCAAACTGATCTCAGGTCTGTTGATGCTGCAGTCCTGACATCATGAACATCTCTGATTACATTTAAATTATATCCAACTCACTGTAACATTTTCTTCAGCATCTTTTACTGCAGAATTCATGGCCTACAATGAGAAGATCCCAGCATGCACTGGGCTGAACCTGCCATGCTTCAACATTTAGCTCCATTAAACACTCATATTGACGCTACTCTGACTAAATGAAGCTGATTCCCACAGTACGGTAGGAAGTATGGAGTTTAATACTGAGCAGCCTTCTATCAGGGTGACAACTCTAACAAGTCCACGATGACAAACTGTCGACTGTAAAATAATCATTTCAGATGGACAGAGGGGGATGATGGGAAATGGAGGAAGTGGAGGGGTGGGGTGGTGGGGTGGGTGGGGGCTTCATCTAACCTTGAACATGGCGGAGATGTGCGTGTGAGGCCTGAAAGCAGACTGGGGGAGACGGAGACACTCGTTAACATACAATGGATGGACAACAAACATGGTGGAAAACAAGAATCCATCATGGAAACACAATGCAGAAAGACGGAGAGACAGACAGGCAGACAGACAGGCAGACGGACAGATAGACAGGCAGACAGACAGATGGACAGATAGACAGGCAGACAGACAGATGGACAGACAGACAGGCAGGCAGGCAGATAGGCAAACAGACAGAGTGATGGAGGACAGCAGGACGTCTGTGATGACGAAGAAGAGGCAAGACTGCAGACGAAGAGTTCTGGACAGGCTGGATCCTATTAAGATGAAGTAGCTGTGAGCATGTCTGACATCATAACAGGACCTCTGACATCATAACAGGACCTCTGACATCATAACAGGACCTCGGACATCATAACAGGACCTCTGACACCATAACAGGACCTCTGACACCATAACAGGACCTCTGACATCATAACAGGACCTCTGACATCATAACAGGACCTCTGACATCATAACAGGACCTCGGACATCATAACAGGACCTCTGACACCATAACAGGACCTCTGACATCATAACAGGACCTCTGACATCATAACAGGACCTCTGACATCATAACAGGACCTCTGACATCATAACAGGACCTCGGACATCATAACAGGACCTCTGACACCATAACAGGACCTCTGACACCATAACAGGACCTCTGACATCATAACAGGACCTCTGACATCATAACAGGACCTCGGACATCATAACAGGACCTCTGACACCATAACAGGACCTCTGACATCATAACAGGACCTCTGACATCATAACAGGACCTCGGACACCATAACAGGACCTCGGACATCATAACAGGACCTCTGACATCATAACAGGACCTCTGACATCATAACAGGACCTCGGACATCATAACAGGACCTCTGACATCATAACAGGACCTCTGACATCATAACAGGACCTCGGACACCATAACAGGACCTCGGACACCATAACAGGACCTCGGACATCATAACAGGACCTCTGACATCATAACAGGACCTCGGACATCATAACAGGACCTCTGACATCATAACAGGACCTCTGACATCATAACAGGCCTCCTGACATCATAACAGGACCTCTGACATCATAACAGGACCTCTGACATCATAAGAGGCCTCCTGACATCATAACAGGACCTCTGACATCATAACAGGACCTCGGACATCATAACAGGACCTCGGACATCATAACAGGACCTCTGACATCATAACAGGACCTCGGACATCATAACAGGACCTCTGACATCATAACAGGACCTCTGACATCATAACAGGACCTCGGACATCATAACAGGACCTCGGACATCATAACAGGACCTCTGACATCATAACAGGCCTCCTGACATCATAACAGGACCTCTGACATCATAACAGGCCTCATGGCATCATAACAGGCAATAAATGCGACAGTATGTCGTCTTTAAAATCTGCCAGCAGCCGATATCTGTCTTTACTTTGTTAAAATAAACCTGATTTATAGGAGATCAATACAAGCAGATGATCTGTGAGCTGCTTTAAAATGTTTTCCAACACTGGAAAGCAGAGTGTGATTTTTCATAGGAGAGCTGCAATGTTAGTCGATTGACAGAAAAACATGAATCAATCAATCTATTTTCAGGAGGCAGACACCCTCTACAGTCTCAATATTGGGCTCCACATTCATTTAAATTTCACTACAGCATCTTATTAACTTTGTGTCCTCCTTTCTGCAGGTTTCTGATCTGTAGTTACTGACCCTCCTCCTGCCCACTGTTGTGTCTCTATGCTGTTCTTTTCTCTCTCTGCTCTCCTCTGTCACCTCTCAGTCTGCTTGTGTTCAGTAAATACCTGACAGATGAATTAAGAATGAAAACAACAGCCCTGTTTAACATGCTGGTGACAGGAGGTGAAAATAACATTAGTCCAAACAGAGGAAAACCAAACGTCATGCCTGGACACCACATCCCAGTGCATGCTCAGTTTCTGAGAGGTCAAAGGTCACAGCACTCACGTCAAACGTCATCTCCAGGACATTCTTGGGGATCTGCATGATGCCCGAGTCTCCCAGCTCCCCTGACACACACACCCAGGGGTTGGAGGTGGTCATGGCGTTGCTCAGCTTCTTGATGGGGATGATAACGACCCGGTACGGGATCACTGGAGGACAAAAACATGAGAACAAAACCCTAACATCCCATAACCCAATATTTAACTGGGTCGAATCATGAAATTACAGCTTCACAGAATTATTACTAATTATAATATTGAAACCCGACTTTATTAAATCTCCTTTAAAGGAACTTACAGGAAATAGAAAAGGAAAGACTTCCTGTGCATTTCCTGCAAGTTTTAATCATTTCTTCATCAGAATATTTTTAAAGTTGAACTGCAGGTATGAAATATCGGGGTCAGAGGTCAAGTGAAGCTGACGGAGGACTCACTGATGGTGGTGAAGACGCTGGTGAAGCAGAAGTAGTCAACAGCGTTCAGAGACAACAGGTGGAAGAGGAACTGCTCCTTCTCCTCCTCACAGCGCAGGAAGGCGTAGCGCTTGTACAGCTTCCTGCACACACACACACACACACACACACACACACACACACACACACACACACACACACACACACACACAGACACACACAGACACACACACACACACAGACACACACAGACACACACACACACACACAGACACAC
>NW_027185352.1:755596-768096 GCF_022577435.1 Embiotoca jacksoni | reverse complement strand
ACTTGGCGAGCTGCTCCAGCCGCTCATCGCGGGCCTGGTAGTGCAGCAGGTGGGACCACAGGGCCGACTTCCCCTGAGAGGTCACAGAGTGTGTCAGAGAGTCAGAGTCGCAACAAACACACAACAAACACACACATTACAGCAGCTGATGCACTTAGTGATGAAGGACAGATTATAAACAGAGAGGATCAATAACGTCTGAGTGTCAATCAGCAACACAGAGATTAAACTGTGTGTGTGTGTGTGTGTGTGTGTGTGTGTGTGTGTGTACTGACCTGTTTGACCTGCAGTCCATGACTCCAGATCCTCTCCAGCAGGTCACACAGACTGGCGATCAGCGTGTTCTCCTCCAGGCCGGTGATGTTGACCTCCCCATGGCCGAGCTCCACCGCCTCCCGGCCCATCTTCTCCACCAGCATACGCTTGGTCTGCACACACACACACACACACACACACACACACACACACACACACACAGACACACACACACACACACACACACACACACACACACACACACACACACACACACACACACACACACACACACTCACACACACACACACACAGACACACACACACACACACACACACACACACACACACGTGATTACTGCACATACAGTTTGTGATGATGATGATGATGATGATGATGATGTGAGCAGATCAGCTGTTTTCACCAACACACCAGTTTTCTGATTAATGAAAGAACATTTAAACTTGGTTGTATGAGTGGAGATTCTTAATTGTGCTATATATTATTATTATTATTATTATTATTATTATTATTATTATTATTATATTAGGTCACAACGTCATCAGGATGAAACCCGACACTTGCATGAAATAAATCATTACAAAACACAAATAACACAAAAGTCGAAATATTTTAATGTCAAAGTTTGTACAATTAGGATGTTTTCTCATGTCTGACACATCAGTGATCAGTCAGGAGGTCTGAACCTCCTCCGTGGCCTCCTGCTCTCTGATGGGAGGTCTGAACCTCCTCCGTGGCCTCCTGCTCTCTGATGGGAGGTCTGAACCTCCTCCGTGGCCTCCTGCTCTCTGATGGGAGGTCTGAACCTCCTCCGTGGCCTCCTGCTCTCTGATAGGAGGTCTGAACGTCCTCCGTGGCCTCCTGCTCTCTGATAGGAGGTCTGAACGTCCTCCGTGGCCTCCTGCTCTCTGATAGGAGGTCTGAACCTCCTCCTCCTCCCTCTGGAACCACTGAGGATCCAACTGAACTACCTGTTTCATTTTTCTTGTTTCAGTGTGTTTGTTTCTCTGCTGGAGACGTTCTGTGTCTGAGAATAACAGGAAGTGAACAGTGAGCGGCTGCACCACCAGGTCAAAGGTCAGAGGTCAGCGGTCAGATGTCAGAGGTCATCTCTACGTGCTCATGTGGTTCACCTTCATACGACACTCCTTCAGCAGACCCTCAACGAACTTCCAGTTGGTCTGAGCGATGACGGCCGGCGACAGGTCCGACAGTTTGGGCTGCCGCAGGTTCTTCCCCAGACCGCGGGCCTCCTGCATGTACTTCTGGAGGTAACAGACGGTAACAGACGGTCAGACACAGACGGTCAGACACAGACGGTAACAGACAGTCAGACACAGACGGTCAGTAACAGACGGTCAGACACAGACGGTCAGTAACAGACAGTAACAGACGGTCAGTAACAGACGGTCAGACACAGACGGTCAGTAACAGACAGTAACAGACGGTCAGTAACAGACGGTCAGACACAGACAGTAACAGACGGTCAGTAACAGACAGTAACAGACGGCCAGTAACAGACGTTAACAGACGGTCAGTAACAGACGGTCAGACACAGACGGTCAGACACAGATGGTCAGACACATGGTAACAGACGGTCAGTAACAGACAGTAACAGACGGTCAGTAACAGACGGTCAGACACAGACGGTAACAGACGGTCAGACACAGACGGTCAGACACAGACGGTCAGTAACAGACGGTCAGTAAGAGACAGTAACAGACGGTCAGTAACAGACGGTCAGACACAGACGGTCAGTAACAGACGGTCAGACACAGATGGTAACAGACGGTCAGTAACAGACAGTAACAGACGGTCAGTAACAGACGGTCAGACACAGATGGTCAGACACAGACGGTCAGTAACAGACGGTCAGTAACAGATGGTAACAGACGGTAACAGACGGTCAGACACAGACGGTCAGTAACAGACGGTCAGACACAGATGGTCAGACACAGACGGTCAGTAACAGACGGTCAGTAACAGACGGTCAGACACAGATGGTAACAGACGGTCAGTAACAGACAGTAACAGACGGTCAGTAACAGACAGTCAGACACAGATGGTCAGACACAGACGGTCAGTAACAGATGGTCAGTAACAGATGGTAACAGACGGTAACAGACGGTCAGACACAGACGGTCAGTAACAGACGGTCAGACACAGATGGTAACAGACGGTAACAGACGGTCAGACACAGACGGTCAGTAACAGACAGTAACAGACGGTCAGTAACAGACAGTCAGACACAGATGGTCAGACACAGACGGTCAGTAACAGATGGTCAGTAACAGATGGTAACAGACGGTAACAGACGGTCAGACACAGACGGTCAGTAACAGACGGTCAGTAACAGATGGTAACAGACGGTAACAGACGGTCAGACACAGACGGTCAGTAACAGACGGTCAGACACAGATGGTAACAGACGGTCAGTAACAGACGGTCAGTAAGAGACAGTAACAGACAGTCAGTAACAGACGGTCAGACACAGACGGTCAGTAACAGACGGTCAGACACAGATGGTAACAGACGGTCAGTAACAGACGGTCAGTAAGAGACAGTAACAGACGGTCAGTAACAGACGGTCAGACACAGATGGTCAGACAGACGGTCAGTAACAGACGGTCAGTAACAGATGGTAACAGACGGTAACAGACGGTCAGACACAGACGGTCAGTAACAGACGGTCAGGCACAGATGGTAACAGACGGTCAGTAACAGACGGTCAGTAACAGACGGTCAGACACAGACGGTAACAGACGGTCAGTAACAGACAGTCAGTAAGAGACAGTAACAGACGGTCAGTAACAGACGGTCAGACACAGACGGTCAGTAACAGACGGTCAGACACAGATGGTAACAGACGGTCAGTAACAGACAGTAACGGACGGTCAGTAACAGACGGTCAGTAACAGATGGTAACAGACGGTAACAGACGGTCAGACACAGACGGTCAGTAACAGACGGTCAGACAGATGGTAACAGACGGTCAGTAACAGACGGTCAGTAAGAGACAGTAACAGACGGTCAGTAACAGACGGTCAGACACAGACGGTCAGTAACAGACGGTCAGACACAGATGGTAACAGACGGTCAGTAACAGACAGTAACAGACGGTCAGTAACAGACGGTCAGACACAGATGGTCAGACACAGACGGTCAGTAACAGACGGTCAGTAACAGATGGTAACAAACGGTAACAGACGGTCAGACACAGACGGTCAGTAACAGACGGTCAGACACAGATGGTAACAGACGGTCAGTAACAGACGGTCAGTAACAGACAGTAACAGACGGTCAGTAACAGATGGTCAGACACAGATGGTCAGACACAGACGGTCAGTAACAGACGGTCAGACACAGATGGTAACAGACGGTCAGTAACAGACAGTAACAGACGGTCAGTAACAGACAGTCAGACACAGATGGTCAGACACAGACGGTCAGTAACAGACGGTCAGTAACAGATGGTAACAGACGGTAACAGACGGTCAGACACAGACGGTCAGTAACAGACGGTCAGACACAGATGGTAACAGACGGTCAATAACAGACGGTCAGTAAGAGACAGTAACAGACGGTCAGTAACAGACGGTCAGTAACAGATGGTAACAGACGGTAACAGACGGTCAGACACAGACGGTCAGTAACAGACGGTCAGACAGATGGTAACAGACGGTCAGTAACAGACGGTCAGACACAGACGGTCAGTAACAGACGGTCAGACACAGATGGTCAGACACATGGCAACAGATGGTCAGTAACAGACAGTAACAGACGGTCAGTAACAGACGGTCAGACACAGACGGTCAGACAGATGGTCAGACACATGGTAACAGACGGTCAGTAACAGACGGTAACAGACGGTCAGTAACAGACGGTCAGAAACAGATGGTCAGACACAGATGGTCAGACACAGATGGTAACAGACGGTCAGTAACAGACAGTAACAGACGGTCAGCAACAGACGGTAACAGACGGTCAGTAACAGATGGTCAGACACAGACGGTCAGACACAGATGGTCAGACACATGGTAACAGACAGTCAGTAACAGACGGTAACAGACGGTCAGACACAGACGGTCAGTAACAGATGGTAACAGACGGTCAGACACAGACGGTCAGTAACAGATGGTAACAGACGGTAACAGACGGTCAGACACAGACGGTCAGTAACAGACAGTAACAGACGGTCAGTAACAGACGGTCAGACACAGACGGTCAGTAACAGACGGTCAGTAACAGATGGTAACAGACGGTAACAGACGGTCAGACACAGACGGTCAGACACAGACGGTCAGTAACAGACAGTAACAGACGGTCAGTAACAGACGGTCAGACACAGACGGTCAGACACAAATGGTCAGACACAGATGGTAACGGACGGTCAGTAACAGACGGTCAGTAACAGACGGTAACAGACGGTCAGTAACAGACGGTCAGACACAGATGGTCAGACACAGATGGTAACAGACGGCCAGTAACAGACGGCCAGTAACAGACGGTAACAGACGGTCAGTAACAGACGGTCAGGCACAGACGGTCAGTAACAGACGGTCAGACACAGACGGTCAGACACAGACGGTCAGACACAGATGGTCAGACACAGATGGTAACAGACGGTCAGTAACAGACGGCCAGTAACAGACGGTAACAGACGGTCAGTAACAGACGGTCAGGCACAGACGGTCAGTAACAGACGGTCAGACACAGACGGTCAGACACAGACGGTCAGACACAGATGGTCAGACACAGATGGTAACAGACGGTCAGTAACAGACAGTAACAGACGGTCAGTAACAGACGGTCAGGCACAGACGGTCAGTAACAGACGGTCAGACACAGACGGTCAGACACAGACGGTCAGACACAGATGGTCAGACACAGATGGTAACAGACGGTCAGTAACAGACAGTAACAGACGGTCAGTAACAGACGGTCAGACACAGACGGTCAGACACAGATGGTAACAGACGGTCAGTAACAGACGGTCAGTAACAGATGGTCAGACACAGACGGTCAGTAACAGACGGTCAGTAACAGACGGTAGCAGACGGTCAGACACAGACGGTCAGTAACAGACAGTAACAGACAGTCAGTAACAGATGGTCAGACACAGATGGTCAGACATAGACGGTAACAGACGGTCAGTAACAGATGGCAACAGACAGTCAGTAACAGACGGTCAGTAACAGACGGTGTGTGAGATGGGACAGCGTTTGAGACGGGACAGCCTGTAAGACAGGACAGTGTGTGAGACAGGAGGAGGTGAAGGCCGTCCTCCAGGAACAGGTGAGTGTCCCACTGCAGACACAACTACATTTCTATCCTCCCTGCTCCTAATATTACTTTTTTTTAATAACATAAAGCGTCCATATTCTTTCATTAAACTGTGTTCTTGACAGATAACATTGGTTTAGTTTCTCCTGACTGTAGTTGAGTTGTGAACCTGCAGTGATTCGAGGTGAAAGCAGCAGCCGCCACGGAAGCAGGAAGCAGAAAACAGGAAACAGGAAATGGGAAAGGAAGCAGGTCACCAACTGCACTCTGTGTGCAGCATGAAGTTCTTCATTCAAACAGCCTCTGTGTGATTGGTTGCACAGCTGAGGTATTACATTGCATTTGCTGTTGCCATGAAGACTACAGGTATCACCAGGACTGAAATGGTACGGATTATAACTTTTAAGGTCCATATTTTAAACTTAGCCACTGTGAATCATCTCAGTGTAGTTCTACATCTCCTCAGCTTCTGGATTTAGTGTCTGTGCCTTTAAGATGCTCTGACTAGTGACACTCTCTTCTGATTGGCTGACTCAAACACAGCCTTTCAGCAGTCTTTTAGCTCGATATCTCTACGATAGATCGACCCGTGTTTCTGACATCATAAACTTTCTGAAGTCCAAACAGCACAGTTGCTTTCACAGCATTTATAGAACTTGACCTGCTTTATAACCAGAACAGAGATGAGATCTGAATTTATATAATATAGGACCTTTAAACAAATCCACACCAGCTGAGTTACAGCAGACGGGAGCTGAGAGAGAAGTGGGGTGGGGGGTGGGCAGCTCCTGCACATACCAGGCAGGACGCAGAGGCGGATTTTTTAGGCGGTTTGACTGGCGGGGGGGACGCATTGTCCCACTCCCAGAACGCCATGGAGTTCTGCAGGACCAGACAGCACTCCACCTGCTGGAGGAGGAGGAGCGGTGCAACCCGACCCCCGACCGGACCGGACCGGGACACACGAGCAGACGGGAGAGGACAGAACCAAGAGAGAAAAACGGAAAAGAAAACAGAGAAGGCGGAAGGCACGTAAAGTAAGAAACAAATAAAATGAAACAAAGAGCTCAAACAGAACGAAACAATAAATCAAAATGAAAAGCAGACGTGACACGAAAAGAGCTGACGTTAAAGAACGGGGGGGCGGGGCTACAGAGTGGGGCGGGGCTACAGAGGGCGGCTACCCAGAGTGTCCTACCTCTTTCAACTCGTTGTCCAGGTTCAGGTGCTCCGTCTGGTGTCTATGGCGATCCTTCCTGCGCTGAGCTGTCGCTGTCCTGTGAGACCACCTGAGGACCAACAGACCAACCAATCAACCGGTCAGAGCACTTGCACTGTTAAAGATGATTTTAAATTCATCAGCAAAGTGACATTCACACTAAGGTGTTCCTGTGAGTCACACAGAGAGGAGAGCCTTCAAATCACTGATGTACTTGGGACCCATCAGTTTGATGCATCGTACAGATGTTTGAAGAACAGGTTATCATCCTGCATCTGTACCAGGTATACAACCCCAAATCCAAAATAAGCATATATATTTTTATAAAAAAATAAAATTTCTCCATTTCAACACTTGATATGTTGTCTTTGGTCTATTATTAGATCAAAGTATTTGTCATATTTAGAACTTTAATGCCTAAAAAAGGATGTGTGATTGTTTATATGTCAATCATAAAATGCCGTGTTGAAATAATTTTCCAGCTTAGGCTGCTGACATCAGCAACTTTAATGAACAGTCTGAGATGAACACACCTCCAGTCAACTGTCAACTGTTTCAATAATCCTTTAGAGCTCTTCAGACAGCACTAAACCCAATGTTTATAATGATGATGATAATAATAATAATAATAATAGTAATAATAATGATTGAGATGGTTATCGTCCTGCTGCAGCTCTCTGGTTCAGTACAGGCCGACTGACCTGGCTGGTGGGTTCAGGAGGTCATTACCAACAACGTAGAGTATATACTGTAACTTTTGGATGATACCAGAGACAGAGGTACCGGACCCTCGTTGTCACGGTAACAACGATAAACACATGGTGAACGGTGAACGTTGTGATATTATACTCCTGACTGTTATGATCATCTGCTCCTGTCATAATGACTACGGCCACTAGAGGGCGCATGTAGCTTCAGTCTGATTCCAGGATGGATGGTTTACTTCCTTCTCTTCCCCTGGTTTGGTTGGAGTCAGTGAATCATGGGTAATGTAGTTTCATATATTTTTTGTATTAGATTTGATCCTGTTTTTCTACATAATGAATGTGAGTCTTCACTCTGTGAACAGATGTGAACTTTGGGCTGCTAACAGTGTGTTTTTGTTGCTTATCTTTGGATATATTACATTACATTGATGCTTTTATCCAAAGCGACTCACAACACACCGATGATACAACATCGGGAGCAACTTAAGGTTCAGTGTCTTGCTCAAGGACACTTAGGGATGTGGACAGGAGGAGCTGGGGATTGAACCACCAACCTTCTGATTAATGTGCAACCCACTCTACCAACTGAGCCACAGCCTCCCTGTGTGGCATGATATACTGACGACAACGAGTGAATTACTTTGATAGTGAAGAAAACATAAAAACATAAACAGACATTTTGTTTCTCTGGTTTCTAAACAGGTTTCTGAAGGTTTGTTTATGATGGACAAGTTACATCCAGTCTAAAATATGTCAATCATGTTGGAGAGTTATGATTCAGATTTTTACACTAACTTCCTGCTGAGCCTCATGTCTCCCTCTGTACCTCTCTTACAGCCAGAACAACTTTTAACGGGTTGAACCGGCACCACTGGTTCTGTCCAGTCGGGCTCACAGCTTCAGTCTGGAAACTCTGCTCACATTAAAGTTGTGCTTTCATTGTGAATCACTTTTCTGTTTATATTTTCTAGAGAATATTGTGCATTACAAAGAGCTGAATAAATATAAAATAATTTTTACCTCAATTAAAGAAAAAATGGCCCCAAGCGGTAAAACACTGCTGCCAGTTTCTGTCCTGTCAGTCATGATGTCATTATTACGCAATATATTCTGGTAGTTATGAGCTGGTCACATTTACAACATCACATTTGTTTTCTTTGATGAACACAATGTGAAAGTCTGTTGAAACAGATGCAGAGTCAGGTGACACATCTAGCCCCGCCCCTTCACCTGTGACCTTTCGTCACCAGGAGGAGGCGGACTCACTTGTTGTTGGCCGGCCCCGTGTTGAGCACGTCGGCCTGCAGCTTGGGGAAGAAGCCCTGCTCATAGCGGCCCTGACCGATCTTCATGTCCAGCAGGTGAGGGTGGATGGCCGTGTGGTCGATCTTCATCAGACGCTGCTCTACGGCCTGAGCTGCTGACGGGACAGAACCGGGTCAGATCACAGCAGGAGGTGGGTGACAGTCACATGACCAGGATACTGTTTATAGTCACATTATTGAAGGGAGTTATTACTGCTGGGAACACCTTTAATGTTGGAGCTAACAAGACTTTTCAATGACAAGAAAACACTTTCTACTCATCACCAGCCTGCGTCTTTGACACTATTAAAGCACCAACAGGGCCAGTGTGGCCTCACCGAGTCCCTGCTGACCCTCCGTGACATCACTCAGTCCTTGCTGACCCTCCGTGACATCACTCAGTCCCTGCCGACCCTCCGTGACATCACTCAGTCCCTGCCGACCCTCCGTGACCTCACTCAGTCCCTGCCGACCCTCCGTGACCTCACTCAGTCCCTGCTGACCCTCCGTGACCTCACCGAGTCCCTGCTGACCCTCCGTGACCTCACTCAGTCCCTGCCGACCCTCCGTGACCTCACTCAGTCCCTGCTGACCCTCCGTGACCTCACCGAGTCCCTGCTGACCCTCCGTGACCTCACTCAGTCCCTGCTGACCCTCCGTGACCTCACTCAGTCCCTGCCGACCCTCCGTGACATCACTCAGTCCCTGCCGACCCTCCGTGACATCACTCAGTCCCTGCCGACCCTCCGTGACCTCACCGAGTCCCTGCCGACCCTCCGTGACATCACCCAGTCCCTGCCGACCCTCCGTGACCTCACTCAGTCCCTGCCGACCCTCCGTGACATCACTCAGTCCCTGCTGACCCTCCGTGACCTCACTCAGTCCCTGCCGACCCTCCGTGACCTCACTCAGTCCCTGCTGACCCTCCGTGACCTCACCGAGTCCCTGCTGACCCTCCGTGACCTCACCGAGTCCCTGCTGACCCTCCGTGACATCACTCAGTCCCTGCCGACCCTCCGTGACCTCACTCAGTCCCTGCCGACCCTCCGTGACCTCACTCAGTCCCTGCCGACCCTCCGTGACCTCACTCAGTCCCTGCTGACCCTCCGTGACCTCACCGAGTCCCTGCTGACCCTCCGTGACCTCACTCAGTCCCTGCCGACCCTCCGTGACCTCACTCAGTCCCTGCTGACCCTCCGTGACCTCACCGAGTCCCTGCTGACCCTCCGTGACCTCACTCAGTCCCTGCTGACCCTCCGTGACCTCACTCAGTCCCTGCCGACCCTCCGTGACATCACTCAGTCCCTGCCGACCCTCCGTGACATCACTCAGTCCCTGCCGACCCTCCGTGACCTCACCGAGTCCCTGCCGACCCTCCGTGACATCACCCAGTCCCTGCCGACCCTCCGTGACCTCACTCAGTCCCTGCCGACCCTCCGTGACATCACTCAGTCCCTGCTGACCCTCCGTGACCTCACTCAGTCCCTGCCGACCCTCCGTGACCTCACTCAGTCCCTGCTGACCCTCCGTGACCTCACCGAGTCCCTGCTGACCCTCCGTGACCTCACCGAGTCCCTGCTGACCCTCCGTGACATCACTCAGTCCCTGCCGACCCTCCGTGACCTCACTCAGTCCCTGCCGACCCTCCGTGACCTCACTCAGTCCCTGCCGACCCTCCGTGACATCACTCAGTCCCTGCCGACCCTCCGTGACCTCACCGAGTCACTGCCGACCCTCCGTGACCTCACTCAGTCCCTGCCGACCCTCCGTGACATCACTCAGTCCCTGCCGACCCTCCGTGACCTCACCGAGTCCCTGCCGACCCTCCGTGACATCACCCAGTCCCTGCCGACCCTCCGTGACCTCACCGAGTCCCTGCCGACCCTCCGTGACCTCACTCAGTCCCTGCCGACCCTCCGTGACCTCACTCAGTCCCTGCCGACCCTCCGTGACCTCACTCAGTCCCTGCCAACCCTCCGTGACCTCACCGAGTCCCTGCCGACCCTCCGTGACCTCACCGAGTCCCTGCCGACCCTCCGTGACCTCACTCAGTCCCTGCTGACCCTCCGTGACCTCACTCAGTCCCTGCTGACCCTCCGTGACCTCACCGAGTCCCTGCTGACCCTCCGTGACATCACTCAGTCCCTGCCGACCCTCCGTGACCTCACTCAGTCCCTGCCGACCCTCCGTGACATCACTCAGTCCCTGCCGACCCTCCGTGACCTCACTCAGTCCCTGCTGACCCTCCGTGACCTCACCGAGTCCCTGCTGACCCTCCGTGACCTCACCGAGTCCCTGCTGACCCTCCGTGACATCACTCAGTCCCTGCCGACCCTCCGTGACCTCACTCAGTCCCTGCCGACCCTCCGTGACCTCACTCAGTCCCTGCCGACCCTCCGTGACATCACTCAGTCCCTGCCGACCCTCCGTGACCTCACCGAGTCACTGCCGACCCTCCGTGACCTCACTCAGTCCCTGCCGACCCTCCGTGACATCACTCAGTCCCTGCCGACCCTCCGTGACCTCACCGAGTCCCTGCCGACCCTCCGTGACATCACCCAGTCCCTGCCGACCCTCCGTGACCTCACCGAGTCCCTGCCGACCCTCCGTGACCTCACTCAGTCCCTGCCGACCCTCCGTGACCTCACCGAGTCCCTGCCGACCCTCCGTGACCTCACTCAGTCCCTGCTGACCCTCCGTGACCTCACTCAGTCCCTGCTGACCCTCCGTGACCTCACCGAGTCCCTGCTGACCCTCCGTGACATCACTCAGTCCCTGCCGACCCTCCGTGACCTCACTCAGTCCCTGCCGACCCTCCGTGACCTCACTCAGTCCCTGCCGACCCTCCGTGACATCACTCAGTCCCGGCCGACCCTCCGTGACATCACTCAGTCCCTGCTGGACTCACCGGCCTCCTTGAGGATGGAGCAGCGCCGGTAGCTGGAGGAACGGAGGCTGGGGGCGCGGACGTTGTACATGCGTGCCTTGTCAATGCGAGCATCGAAGACGCGGAGCAGCGGCTCCTTCTCCTCCCACTGGGACATGATCTTGTTGTCGATGAAGGTGGCGAACATCTGAGTCTCAATGAAGTGGGACAGGAAGGGGAGGTAGGGCTCGGGCTGGTCGGACAGGAACGAAGCCTGGAGACACACCAATAAATCATTTCTCAAGAATAATGAGGTGCAGATAAATTACAGAGCATCTCTGTTGGGTGATATGCAGCACAGCCTGTTTCAACGTGACGTTCTGCAGCTGCTTCACTGTGAATGTTATAATGTGAACTACTGGAAACTGTCGGGAAAATAAGTGTTTAAATGCAAAGTACTAATATTCATGTACTCTCACCAGCAGACGCTGTGCAGCTGATTGTGTTTCAGAAGGGACATGCTCTGAATACGAGGGGAGATCAATACGTTGTGAGACGGCTGATCGTGAACCAGCAGCATGAAGATAAAACCCTGATGAGGAACTGGTACAAACATCATCTCCTGATCATCATCATCATCATCATCATCATCATCATCATCAGTTCCTGGTGCGTCGGCGATGTTTCACACCTGAAACTTGATCAGAGAGCGAACATGAAAGTTTGTGAAAGTTTGTGTGGAACAGAGAGAAGTTTCAGGGAGACGATCCAGCGAGGAGCTACGATGGTGTTGTCGTGTTGGAGAACCCTGTTACCATGGCGACGCAGTTTGGGTCATTAGAAG
>NW_027185352.1:735000-755496 GCF_022577435.1 Embiotoca jacksoni | reverse complement strand
TCACCACTAAACTCGTCTCACCACTAAACTACAGTCTCACCACTAAACTACAGTCTCACCACTGAACTATAGTCTCACCACTAAACTAGTCTCACCACTAAACTACAGTCTCACCACTGAACTAGTCTCACCACTAAACTACAGTCTCACCACTGAACTACAGTCTCACCAACTAAACTAGTCTCACCACTAAACTACACTCTCACCACTAAACTACAGTCTCACCACTGAACTACAGTCTCACCACTGAACTATAGTCTCACCACTAAACTAGTCTCACCACTAAACTACAGTCTCACCACTGAACTAGTCTCACCACTAAACTACAGTCTCACCACTGAACTATAGTCTCACCACTAAACTAGTCTCACCACTAAACTACAGTCTCACCACTGAACTAGTCTCACCGCTAAACTACAGTCTCACCACTAAACTACAGTCTCACCACTGAACTACAGTCTCACCACTGAACTAGTCTCACCACTAAACTACAGTCTCACCACTAAACTAGTCTCACCACTAAACTACACTCTCACCACTAAACTACAGTCTCACCACTGAACTATAGTCTCACCACTAAACTAGTCTCACCACTAAACTACACTCACCACTAAACTCGTCTCACCACTAAACTACAGTCTCACCACTAAACTACAGTCTCACCACTGAACTATAGTCTCACCACTAAACTAGTCTCACCACTAAACTACAGTCTCACCACTGAACTAGTCTCACCACTAAACTACAGTCTCACCACTAAACTAGTCTCACCACTAAACTACACTCTCACCACTAAACTACAGTCTCACCACTGAACTACAGTCTCACCACTTATGTGACATCATACAGTAATATTATATTGAGGTCAGAGATGAGGGAGACGGCAGACAGACAGAGAGTTGCAATGCATCATGGGAAGAGAAAGACAGCCCTCCATCTTTCAACAAGCACAAAGCAGCACCAACCTGTGTGTGTCTGTTGGTCTCAGACCCATGCAGCGGTGGCACACACACACACACACACACACACACACACACACACACACACACACACACACACTCAAACACACACACACACACACTCCCCCCCCCCCACACACAAACACTCCCCCCCCACACACACAAACACTCCCCCCCAACACTCCCCCCCCACACAAACACTCCCCCCCACACACCCCCCACACACAAACACTCCCCCCCACCCACACCCACACCCCCCCCACGCAAACACTCCCCCCCCACACACACACTCCCCCCAACACACACACACTCCCCCCCACACAAACACTCCCCCCCACCCCACACCCACACCCCCCCCTACACAAACACTCCCCCCAACACACACACACTCCCCCCCCACACAAACACTCCCCCCCACACCCCCCCCACACACACCCCCCCTACACAAACACTCCCCCCCACACCCCCCCCCACAAACACTCCCCCCCCACACAAACACTCCCCCCCACACCCACACACCCCCCCACACACACCCCCCCACAAACACTCCTCCCCCACACAAACACTCCCCCCCACCCACACCCACACCCCCCCTACACAAACACTCCCCCCCAACACACACACACTCCCCCCCACACAAACACTCCCCCCCACACACCCCCCACACACAAACACTCCCCCCCCACCCACACCCCCCCCTACACAAACACTCCCCCCCAACACACACACACTCCCCCCCCACACAAACACTCCCCCCCCACACACCCCCCCACACACAAACACTCCCCCCCCACCCACACACACCCCCCCACACACACCCCCCCCACAAACCCCCCCCCCCACACACAAACACCCCCCCCCCCCCCCACCCACCCACACACACACATGCAGAAGAAGATCACCACTAAAGGAGGGCTGACTATCCAGCAGGTGTCGTGATGATAGAAAAGCACCAGGATGCCAGAACACCTGTCTGCTGGAGGACAAACTCTGGACCATGTCTCTGTGCTCCGATTATCCACTGATTAAATAAGAAGTGGATTCAGGACATGATTTAAATCCACTCTGCGCTTTAGATCTTACTTTAATTGTTAAAATAGAGCCCATCGTATCATGATGGAGGGTAAAAGTCCAGTTATCTGAAGAGCAGAAATCTGGTTTCATCCATTATATCGTTTTATTACTGTCACCAAATCCCTTTCAAAAAACAAAAAAAAAACCAACAACGATGTTTTATTTCATCTGGCAGCGTTTTCAGAAACTTACTGGTTCCTTCTGAAGATTTAAACCTTTAAAACAAATCAAAATTATGTTGTTTTATTTCTATTAGAAGGTTCAGTAATCTGCTAAAGCAGTGGAGGATTAATCGGTGCAGCAGTGAGTCACTGATGAGTTCTGGACAACAACAACCACAAACTTTTATCAGATGTGTGTCACTGCCTGTGTTTTGAAGAGGTGTGTGTGTGTGTGTGTGGGTGGGGTGGGGTGGGGGGGGGAGATAGGACAAGCGGGACTGATTTGAATAACAAGCTCCAGGGAAAGTTGACCCACATACTGAATGAAGGCAACGAGAGAGGAGGCAGAGATCCACAGCAGGTTGGAGTGTGGCATGTAATGTCAGCTCTCCACCAGCAGAGGGTGGAGACAGGAGCTCTGAGACCCTCCTCCTGCAGGTGAGCGGTGGAGCTCAGCGAGGAAGGGACCTTCACCAGGAAAACACTCAGAGTTTCATCACCTGATCAACATCAGCAGCTTGAGTTACACATGACTTTGTAAGCGGTGGTCCAGATGTGTCTGTGATGTTTTACACACCTGAAACTGGATCAGAGAAACGTCAACATTTGTGTTCAATTATTGTTGAACAGAAAGAAGCAACAGTTGCCATGGCGCCACAGTTCAGGTGGTTCAGTGAATGTTTCCCTCAGAAGGTCCCGGTGAACTCGGTGTTGACAGTCCTGACTCTGTGAGGATTCCTGTCTGTCCCGAGTGTGTTTTCCTCCTGTTTAACCTGTCCTCCGGTGTCCTGTCGTTCCCCTGTCTGTTTTCTCCTCAGCGGGTACCCTCCTCCCAAGCCCCGCCCACGGCCGCACCTCTCCGGCAGCACAGCTGGGGCGGCATTGCAGTGATTAACACCGGCCGCTACTAATACTCCGGTCTCCTGCCCACCCGCTGTCAGTTCGTCCGTTGCCTACCCGTCAACCCGTCCAGTAAGTCCGTCCGTCTCCCTGTTTTGAGATTCTGGTTTCTGACTCCAACCTGTTTCCTGCCGTTCAGTGTCGGGCCACGGGCGTTCACCTGAACGAAGAAGATTCCAGATCGTTCTTCGGAGATCATCTGCTGCAATCTTGGCAATCCTGTGTCGAGCTAGGAGTGTCACACAGTCGACCCTGCGGTTCCGTCCAGTGTCGAGCCACGGGCATCACCTGCACGAAGAGACCTTCCAGTGTGATCCTCGGAGATCCGCTGTCGAGGGTTTGGGCGATCCTGTGTCGAGTCGCGGACATCACACAGTCGATCCGGCCAATCAGCTCGCTGAGGAGAAGTCTGGGGATTCCCCCAGCGGAGCGTCGCCGTCCGGCTACGTCACCCGGTCACGTGCCGAGGAGAACCCCGGGATTCCCTCGGGTGGCGAGGCTCCGCGCCGGCAGCCAGCCACATTCGTGGAGGAGCCAACTTCCAGCTCAGATTGGGACTCAGACTCTCGGTGTGTTTTCCTGTTTGCTCTCACTGCCCGGGAAGAAATAAATACCTGGTTCCAAAGAGACTTTTGCTGTGTGTCTGCATTTGGGTTCGTTTATCTGCACACCTCATAACAGACTCTGGGGAACGAATTCACTGACACAAAGAAAACCCAGCTGGTGTCTCCTGACCTGATGATCCTTCTTCAGGTTTGGACAGTGAAGCTCCGCCCCCTGGAAACACCTCTCCAGGCTCATCACTTCATGGCTGTAGACTTCCTGAAGCATTTTAAGGCTCTCTGTTGCAGATTCCCAGAGTTTGTTACTAAACTTAATGTCATGTCCAGATAAATCACAGACACACGGACCAGCGCTCACAGCAGCAGCATGTGTACCTGATGATGATCAAGACATGAAACTTCTTACTCACGAAGGTTATAGAACTTTCTGATCCGCCCTCATAGTTTACAGGTGTGTGTGTGTAGAAGGAGCAGCTGACAAATCAGCTGATTGTGGACAGACAGCGGGAGGTGAAGCTCAGGTATGAAAGATGTACAGGTGATGGTTTTACCTGTGGCTGCAGTGTCTGGGTCCGTCCCGTGGCGGTCGGCTTCGAGCCACTGGTACAAAGCTATGGACAATGTTAAAACAGATGCACACAGAGAAGCAAATTAATAAATGCATGACAACGAGGCGACCATGAACACAACACGGGACATATGTCTAGTGAGCTGACATCCATATATGGACATATGTCTAGTGAGCTGACATCCATATATGGACATATGTCTAGTGAGCTGACATCCATATATGGGCATATGTCTAGTGAGCTGACATCCATATATGGGCATATGTATAGTAAGCTGACATCCATATATGGGCATATGTCTAGTCAGCTGACATCCATATATGGACATATGTCTAGTGAGCTGACATCCATATATGGACATATGTATAGTAAGCTGACATCCATATATGGGCATATGTCTAGTCAGCTGACATCCATATATGGACATATGTCTAGTGAGCTGACATCCATATATGGACATATGTCTAGTCAGCTGACATCCATATATGGACATATGTCTAGTGAGCTGACACCCGGGGCACAACCATTGTACCCAAGATATTGGTGTGACTGATTGTGAAAGTACGTCCGACCCCACTCAGACAGACACAGGCAGGCAGACAGACAGACAGACAGACAGACAGACAGACAGGCAGGCAGGCAGGCAGACAGGCAGACAGGCAGGCAGGCAGGCAGACAGGCAGGCAGGCAGGCAGACAGGCAGACAGGCAGACAGGCAGGCAGGCAGGCAGGCAGACAGACAGACAGACAGGCAGGCAGACAGACAAGTAGGCAGACAGACAGACAGACAAGCAGGCAGGCAGACAGACAGACAGACAGACAGACAGACAGACAGACAGACAGACAGGAGGCTAATCCCTGCAGATCATCTCTGCTCCTGTGATCTGTCACCAGGCTGCAGATTAGTGGCTTTATTCAGCTCGCAACACACAAACACACAAACAAACACACACACACACACACACACACACACACACACACACACACACACACACACACACACACACACACACACACAGAGCACTCTGAATCAGTTTTACCTACAGGGGTGTGAGAGGAGAGGTGAGCTCCTCCCTCCATCCTCTCTTCTCTCAGGTGTAAATGTCTGGTTGCCATGGGTTACAGAGCTCTGTGACTAAATGTGAATGGAGATGGAGGAGAATGAGGTCCGACTGGCCCCCCTGGATGAACCTCTGCAGCTGCTGCCTTTTAAATTGAATTACAAAACAGCAGCAACAACAAGAGAGCAATGCAGTGTGTGTGTCTGTGTGTGTGTGTGTGTGTGTGTGTGTGTGTGTGTGTGTGTGTGTGTGTAGTTTTATATCCAGTCTGTAGTTTTATATCCAGTCTGTGTTTTATATCCAGTCTGTAGTTTTATATCCAGTCTGTGGTTTATATCCAGTCTGTAGTTTTATATCCAGTCTGTAGTTTTATATTCAGTCTGTGGTTTTATATCCAGTCTGTATTTTATATCCAGTCTGTGGTTTTATATCCAGTCTGTGGTTTTATATCCAGTCTGTGGTTTTATATTCAGTCTGTGTTTTATATTCAGTCTGTGGTTTTATATCCAGTCTGTGGTTTTATATTCAGTCTGTGTTTTATATCCAGTCTGTGGTTTTATATCCAGTCTGTGGTTTTATATTCAGTCTGTGTTTTATATTCAGTCTGTGTTTTATATCCAGTCTGTGGTTTTATATCCAGTCTGTGGTTTTATATTCAGTCTGTGTTTTATATTCAGTCTGTGTTTTATATCCAGTCTGTGGTTTTATATCCAGTCTGTGGTTTTATATCCAGTCTGTGGTTTTATATTCAGTCTGTGTTTTATATTCAGTCTGTGGTTTTATATCCAGTCTGTGGTTTTATATTCAGTCTGTGTTTTATATCCAGTCTGTGGTTTTATATCCAGTCTGTGGTTTTATATTCAGTCTGTGTTTTATATTCAGTCTGTGTTTTATATCCAGTCTGTGGTTTTATATCCAGTCTGTGGTTTTATATCCAGTCTGTGGTTTTATATCCAGTCTGTGGTTTTATATTCAGTCTGTGTTTTATATTCAGTCTGTGTTTTATATTCAGTCTGTGTTTTATATCCAGTCTGTGTTTTATATCCAGTCTGTGTTTTATATCCAGTCTGTGTTTTATATCCAGTCTGTAGTTTTATATTCAGTCTGTGGTTTTATATACTTTGATGCAAAGTCTTTGTTTTAATGTGAACAGACTCCCAGCAGCAGCGAGGTGTGACCCTCCACTATGTGTGATTAAAGCTGCAGAGGGCTGTTCCTCCTCAGGTCTGATGTAGGACAGATATCAGCAGGATAATCTGGACTGACACACACATGCTGCTGAAGGAGCTATAACACTTCCTGAGAGGACATCGCCTTCCAGGGCTGTTTGTAGAGGACGGTTCATTGACTTTTCAGAGTTCAGCCGGGTGTTTACATGACCAGAAAAGAGTGATACTGTTGTTAGGGCTGTAACAATTATTTTCATTATAAATCTTCATCCAAAAGTGGCACTAATGCCACTGAAATGTCAAGAACATCTGTTTAAATAACTGAATTTATGTTTTACTTCTAGCTAAAGATAGCCGTGTAAAACATTTAACTTTGCTGTTTTATCTTTCGAGTTTGCACGGATTTGTTTCCTGTTTTCGTTTTAGAGGCTTTCATTTTGAAAGGCACGGGCATAAGTTCCTGTCGTGTAAAACGGAACAAAGGTATAAAATGTGTGTGAAAACTGTAAAATGATGACACAGAGTAAATTGTTGTCAGATAATAGCTCTCCTGTTGCTCTTGTGTTATATTAAAAAGATGATGTCATCGAAGGAGCCAAACAGCAACAAGAAAGTAGAAAACAGGATGAAGTCTTGCTGGTGTTCCTGTTAATGGGGCTCACCTCATGTTTCATCCATGTGAAGTGTTTCTGGTGGATGTCAACATCACACACACATTATAAATGTTATAAATAGACCTTCCTTTTCCTCTTCAGTCAATCCTGAAAAGACTTTTATGATAAGTGTTTTGAATTTTCTGTGTTTTATGCATGAATTAAAAATGTTCATAAAGACGCATCTATTCAGTCTATAAAATGTCTATCACAACTTCTCAGAGATCCAACTGGTGGACACAAAGAAGCAGTAAACTCTCATATTTAAGAGGTGACAGCTGATGTCCTGATTTATTATTGCTGTTTGCAGTTTCACTCCACAGACTCCCATTCAAAATCTCTCACAAAATCAATGTCCAATTTTTGTTTCCATAAGTATAATGGAACGTAACGCTGTGTGTGTGTGTGTGTGTGTGTGTGTGTGTGTGTGTGTGTGTGTGTGTGTGTGTGTGTGTGTGTGTGTGTGTGTGTGTGTGTGTGTGCTATATCATTCGTCTAGTTTAAACGGTCTCCCGTATCCATGGCAACCCCTCTGCCTCCTGTACACAGAAGAGGTTAAAGCCCCTCCCTGACGATGTAGGTCACATTTCCTCCCAGCAGGGCCCTCTTCATGAGTGTAGCCCTGGGATGCATATACAACGTGGGCTTCATTAACAACTGGAATACTTTCTGGGGGAAACCTGGTCTGATCCGGAGAGACGGCATCCATCCTACTTTGGATGGTGCAGCTCTTCTTTCTAGAAACATGGCCATGTCTCTTAACAGCCCTAAAACCTGACATCCAGGGTTGAGGTCAGGACGCAGAGCTGCAGTCTTACAGCTCCTCTGCAGCTTCTTTAGAGCTGTCACTCACCCAAAACCTTCAACATCCTGTAGAGGTTGTGTCTGTACCCAGACCACCTATATTTAAAAAACTCAAGAAAAGATCTATCAATAAAAATGTAATAAAAATGGATCCTACCAAATTAATGGATCAAAGAAATCTGACAATTAAAAGTGGATTATTAAATATGAGATCTCTCTGGTCTAAATCTCTGTTAGTAAATGACTTGATAACTGATCATCAGATTGATTTACTCTGTCTCACAGAGACCTGGCTGCAACAGGAAGAATATGGTAGGATTAATGAAGCAACTCCTCCCAGTCATATTAATTATCATATTCCTAGAGATTCAGGAGGAGGAGGAGGAGGAGGAGGAGGAGTGGCAGCAATCTTCCACTCAAGTTTATCAATTAATCCAAAGCCTAAACTTAGTTATAAATCATTTGAGAGTCTGACTCTTAGTCTCTCACCCAAACTGGAAAGCAGAGAAACGGATTGTATTGTTGTTGTTTATCTCCCACCTGGTCCTTATTCAGAGTTTCTAACTGAATTCTGACTTTTGATCAGATTTAGTGCTGAGTTCAGATAAAGTGATGATAGTGGGAGACTTTAACATTCATGTTGACGTGGGAATTGTTGTATTGTTGGGTTTCTCTGTATAATATTGTAAAGTTCTGCTGTAAGGACTTTAATGTGTTCAGTGCCATGAAATAGCCTGTGTTGTGATTTGGTGCTATATAGAGAAAATTGAATTGAATTGGATACTTTATCAGACTCAGAAGAGGGGGCGGGGCCTGAGGAGCTGTACATACTGCAGCCTTCAGACAGAGGGCTGACATGATGTGAACAGACAGGTGAAAAGAGAAGAGGAATGTCTGCTGCATTCAGACATCCAACCGGAGGACGAAGAAACAAAGATGATCCAAGTCAAAGAGACACGTCAGCACTGAGCTGCCATGTTGGCTTGTCTTTTACGTTTTATTGTCCAACAAGAGACACTTCATTTTTTTATTGTACTCTATTAATCCCCGAGGGGAAATTATTTTGCTGCAGCAGCATCCCGAGGGGGAGGTGCTGCTGCAACAGGCTGCCACGACAACCAACCTGAGGTGCATGTTTTTGGATGATGGGAGGAAGCCGGAGAGAACCCACGCAAGCACAGGGAGAACATGCAAACTCCGCACAGAAAGGCCCAGGACCGGATTCGAACCCGGAACCTTTTTGCTGTGAGGCGACAGTGCTAACCACTGCACCACCGTGCCACCCGCACGGGAAAAAACACGGGAAAAAGTAGCAAATACTTCCAGAAAAATAAACAGTTTGCTAAACTGTTGCAAGAATTCTAAATGACACGTGAAAAATAAAAACCTTCCTAAGTTTGTTTAATGCTTCAAACACTGGAGCGGATCCAGACCTCACCGAGGCCAGAACACGCGTGTGCATAAGTGAACACGGATGTAAATCTGTGCTGCTCTGACAGGAAGCAAAGAGCTCAGTGACACGTCACAAATGTGTTTCATGCAAAAAGGCCTCGAACTGAAAACAGACTCAAACCTTCAGTTGACTCTGAAGGATCTTCTGCTTCACCTGCAGCTCAGCAGCAGTGAACCACCTCCATCCTGGATCAGAACCCAACACACCGCTGGACCCTCAGCTTTATTTTACCGAAACGTCCGTGGCTCAACAGGAACGACATCAAGCCTCAGAAAATAACCCTGATGATGTCACAGTGTTGTCATATACCTCAGACTCGCCGAGCCTTCCCGGCGTTAGAAACTGACGATGATGAGTCGGGGAGATGTGTGTGTTTATCTAGGCAGGTACAGTTTGATTAAAAGGATGCTCTGTGTTGCATTATGGGAATATGGGGGCTCCGGAGGTCTGGGCTGGATGTGAGATAATGAAGAAGTGATGATGTGCTGCTGGAGGAGATTTCTCCTGCTTCATAAACTAATTCAGGGGGATTTCTTTTAAACCGCTGGGTGACATAATCCTGCCGGCCAATGGCTGGTTGTTCTCAGGTCACACTGATCATCATGATGATGCTGATAGTTTCATCATCCAGTCAGTGATTAGATGCACCGTGGTGCTGCAACACTGGGATTACAGAAGGTTCATAATCACCTTCATATCATCATGCTGTCATCACCAGCGGTGGCTGACACTATTCTGGAGTGGAAATCACTGCATGGGCTCAGGAACACTTGTGAAAACCATCGTCTGTAAACACAGTTCATCGCTGCGTCCACAAATGATGTTAAAACTCTCCAAAGAAGAAACCAGATAGAAACATGATCCAGAAACACCGCCGCCTTCTCTGGACCGAGATCATTGAAGATGGACTGAGGTGAAGTGGACAACTGTCCTGAGGTCTGATGGATCACAATCTGAGATTCTGTTTGGAAATCATGGACGCTGCATCCTCCAGGTTAAAGAGGAGAGGGACCATCCAGCTTGTTATCAGCTCAGTTCTAAAGCCAGCATCTGTGATGGTACAGGGATGCATTAGTGCACATGGCATGGGTAGCTTGAACATCTGGAAGGAAGCATTAATGCTGAATGATATATTCAGGTTTTGGAGCAACATATGCTGCCATCCAGACAACGTCTCTTTCAGGGAAGGTCTTGTTTATTTCAGCAGAACAACGTCCAACCACATTCTGCACGTATTCCAACAGCATGGTTCTCTAGTAGAAGAGTCTGCTGATAAACTGGCCTCCTGCAGTCCAGACCTGTCAATCATTGAAAACATCTGGAGCATCAGGACATGAACAATACAACCAAGGAGACCCTGAACTGTTGAGCAGCTGAAATCCTCTATCAGGCAAGAATGGGACCACATTTCACTTTCAAAACTCCAGAAACTGGTCTCTTCAGTTCCCAAAGGTTTCCAGAGTGTTGTTAAAAGAAGAGTTGATGCAGCTCAGTGGTGAACATGATCCTGGAACAACTTTATAGAGACGTGTTGCTGACATCAGATTCAAAATGAGAAAAAATAATAAACAATAAAATGTCTCAGTTTCAACATCTGAGATTTTGACTTTAGTTTATTTGCAATTAAATATGAGTTTATGTGATTTACAAATAATTGCCTTCCATTTTTATTTACATTTTACACAGCGTCACTACTTTTTAGGAAACGGGGTTGCATATATATATATACATATATATATATACATATATATATATGTATATATATACAGTGGTGTGAAAAAGTGTTTGCCCCCTAAACCTAATAACTGGTTGGGCCACCCTCAGCAGCAACAACTGCAATCAAGCGTTTGCGATAACTTGCAATGAGTCTTTTACACTTTTTCACACAGGGCCATGTGGGTTTGGATTGTTTTTCTCCCTTAATAATAAAAACCTTCATTAAAAACTGCATTTTGTGTTTACTTGTTATCTTTGACTAATATTTAAATTTGTTTGATGATCTGAAACATTTAAGTGTGACAGACATGCAAAAAAATAAGAAATCGCAGAGGGGGGACACAACATCACGTGTGTGATTCACGTCCTCTGCAGAGTAAAATCTGACAGTATGAAGAGGATGCAGGACACGACCAGAGTACACATGTAGAGGGCGAAGTGGAGGGAGGACGAGGTGGACAGAGGATGGGGTTGACGGAGGACAGGCTTATCTGACTGCGGTCATGTTTGTGTTTCCACAGCGTTATCGGAGGTCAGAGGTCACAGATGAGCTGGAACTGAAGAATCAAAGTCCAACCAGCCGCCAGTAAAAACACAACACAGCCTTTCATAACACACAGTGACACCAGCAGCCAATCAAACGTCTCCGACTGACAGACACACACTCATTCACTGCAGCTGCTTTTTACACAATGACACACACAACAACTGCAACACAAACACAGTTTGTTTGTGGGAAACCTTCCAGAAATCTCACAGGGTGTGTCTCAGTCTGGTTGTGTGTGTGTGTGTGTGTGTGTGTTCAGTGTGTGTCCAGTGTGTGTGTGTCCGGTGTGTGTGTTCAGTGTGTCCGGTGTGTGTGTGTGTCCAGTGTGCGTCCATAGTGTGTGTTCAGTGTGTCCGGTGTGTGTGTCCAGTGTGTGTCCAGAGTGTGTGTCCGGTGTGTTTGAGTGTGTGTTCAGTGTGTCTGGTGTGTGTGTGTGTGTCCAGTGTGTGTGTTCAGTGTGTGTGTCCATAGTGTGTGTTCAGTGTGTCCGGTGTGTGTGTTCAGTGTGTCAGGTGTGTGTGTGTGTCCAGAGTGTGTGTCCGGTGTGTTTGAGTGTGTGTCCAGTGTGTGTGTGTCCAGTGTGTGTGTCCAAAGTGTGTGTTCAGTGTGTCCGGTGTGTGTGTGTGTGTTCAGTGTGTCCAGTGTGTCCAGTGTGTGTGTTCAGCGTGTCCAGTGTGTGTGTTCAGTGTGTCCAGTGTGTGTGTTCAGCGTGTTCAGTGTGTGTGTTCAGCGTGTTCAGTGTGTGTGTTCAGCGTGTCCAGTGTGTGTGTTCAGCGTGTTCAGTGTGTGTGTTCAGCGTGTCCAGTGTGTGTGTTCAGTGTGTCCAGTGTGTGTGTTCAGTGTGTCCAGTGTGTGTGTTCAGGGTGTCCAGTGTGTCCAGTGTGTGTGTTCAGTGTGTCCAGTGTGTGTGTTCAGCGTGTTCAGTGTGTGTGTTCAGCGTGTCCAGTGTGTGTGTTCAGTGTGTCCAGTGTGTGTGTTCAGTGTGTCCAGTGTGTGTGTTCAGGGTGTCCAGTGTGTCCAGTGTGTGTGTTCAGTGTGTCCAGTGTGTGTGTTCAGCGTGTTCAGTGTGTGTGTTCAGCGTGTCCAGTGTGTGTGTTCAGTGTGTCCAGTGTGTGTGTTCAGCGTGTTCAGTGTGTGTGTTCAGCGTGTCCAGTGTGTGTGTTCAGTGTGTCCAGTGTGTGTGTTCAGTGTGTCCAGTGTGTGTGTTCAGGGTGTCCAGTGTGTCCAGTGTGTGTGTTCAGTGTGTCCAGTGTGTGTGTTCAGCGTGTTCAGTGTGTGTGTTCAGCGTGTCCAGTGTGTGTGTTCAGTGTGTCCAGTGTGTCCAGTGTGTGTGTTCAGCGTGTCCAGTGTGTGTGTTCAGTGTGTCCAGTGTGTGTGTTCAGGGTGTCCAGTGTGTCCAGTGTGTGTGTTCAGTGTGTCCAGTGTGAGTGTTCAGTGTGTCCAGTGTGTGTGTTCAGTGTGTCCAGTGTGTGTGTTCAGGGTGTCCAGTGTGTCCAGTGTGTGTGTTCAGTGTGTCCAGTGTGAGTGTTCAGTGTGTCCAGAGTGTCCGGTGTGTGTGTTCAGTGTGTCCAGTGTGAGTGTTCAGTGTGTCCAGAGTGTCCGGTGTGTGTGTCCTGTGTGTCCAGTGTGCGTGTCCAGTGTGTGTGTTCAGTGTGTCCAGTGTGTCCAGTGTGTGTGTTCAGTGTGTCCAGTGTGTCCAGTGTGTGTGTTCAGCGTGTCCAGTGTGTGTGTTCAGTGTGTCCAGTGTGTGTGTTCAGGGTGTCCAGTGTGTCCAGTGTGTGTGTTCAGTGTGTCCAGTGTGAGTGTTCATTGTGTCCAGAGTGTCCGGTGTGTGTGTTCAGTGTGTCCAGTGTGAGTGTTCAGTGTGTCCAGAGTGTCCGGTGTGTGTGTCCTGTGTGTCCAGTGTGTGTGTCCAGTGTGTGTGTTCAGTGTGTCCAGTGTGTGTCTTCAGTGTGTCCAGTGTGTGTGTTCAGTGTGTCCAGTGTGTGTGTCCAGAGTGTCCACTTGTGTGTCCAGTATGTGTGTCCAGTGTGAGTGTTCAGTGTGTCCAGAGTGTCCGGTGTGTGTGTTCAGTGTGTCCAGTGTGAGTGTTCAGTGTGTCCAGAGTGTCCGGTGTGTGTGTCCTGTGTGTCCAGTGTGCGTGTCCAGTGTGTGTGTTCAGTGTGTCCAGTGTGTGTGTTCAGTGTGTCCAGTGTGTCCAGTGTGTGTGTTCAGCGTGTCCAGTGTGTGTGTTCAGTGTGTCCAGTGTGTGTGTTCAGGGTGTCCAGTGTGAGTGTTCATTGTGTCCAGTGTGTCCAGTGTGTGTGTTCAGTGTGTCCAGTGTGAGTGTTCATTGTGTCCAGAGTGTCCGGTGTGTGTGTTCAGTGTGTCCAGTGTGTGTGTTCAGGGTGTCCAGTGTGTCCAGTGTGTGTGTTCAGTGTGTCCAGTGTGAGTGTTCATTGTGTCCAGAGTGTCCGGTGTGTGTGTTCAGTGTGTCCAGTGTGAGTGTTCAGTGTGTCCAGAGTGTCCGGTGTGTGTGTCCTGTGTGTCCAGTGTGCGTGTCCAGTGTGTGTGTTCAGTGTGTCCAGTGTGTCCAGTGTGTGTCTTCAGTGTGTCCAGTGTGTGTGTTCAGTGTGTCCAGAGTGTCCAGTGTGTGTGTCCAGAGTGTCCACTTGTGTGTCCAGTATGTGTGTCCAGTGTGAGGGTTCAGTGTGTCCAGAGTGTCCAGTGTGTGTGTCCTGTGTGTCCTGTGTGTCCAGTGTGCGTGTCCAGTGTGTGTGTCCAGTGTGTCCTGTGAGGTGATGGTCTGTCAGCTGTCAGCAGCACTAATCTGTAATAAGGGGCCTTAGTTACCGCTGAGCAGCCTATCTGTTATGTAAGGAGATTTACCGCCTGACGTAACGCTGCACGGTGTGTGCGTGTGCGTGTGCGTGTGCGTGTGTGTGACAGTGAGACAGAAAATGATTGCAGCTAACAAACAGCAAACTTCTGTTGTGTTATTGGAGTGGTGATGTTTCATATTGAATGTGTTGTTTGTTTTATCAGTTCACTTTGTATTCTTTATAAAGCAGAAGTGCATGTTGAAGTGCTGAACATCATATCTCCTTATTCTATTGAACATATATCAACAGAATCTCTGATTTATTTACTTTTCTGCTCGTAATAATCTGGATTATTTCACAGGGAAATTCCTGCAAGGACGATTCTTAAAACATATTATTTATAAGTGTTGCTTCCACACTTTAAACTATGGAATGAAAAAATATTATTTTGGTTCAGTTTTCATCTCGTATTTAAACCTCTCAGCCAATTACGTTCTCCATCCAGTATAAAAAAATACTAATTTAAAAAAAACAAGATGATTTCGTGAGCAACTGGTTTTCAGCTACACGGCTGCCGTTCATACATCGCCATGGTTACCGTGTGCAGTCCCAGTGATGTATGAGAGCAAGGACACACACGGGACCTGCTGTTGGCCTCTGTGCTGTTATGATGACAGGTTCATGTTCTACCTGTACACAGAGGGATTCTGGGAAACCGAGGACCCGTCGTCAGACAGGACATTCAACGTGTGTTTGAGATGATGGGAGGACCTCCCGTGGTCGGACGCCGTGTTGACACACGTTGGTTACAGCAGAGAGTCTGTATTACAGAAAACACACTTTTCACAGTGAAACACTGTTCCAGCAGAGAAACGGTGAAGAAGACAAGATAGAAGGAGAACGACTTTACACAGAAACCCTTCAGAGATATGACTGCAGGGAACCGCACGCCTCCACTGAAAATCCTTCTTCAGAGTACAACCTCCTGCACCTGAACCAGGTTTAAGTTGCAGGTTTGAGTTGCAACTTAAACCTTCAACCTAAACCTGCAACCTAAACCTTCAATTAAACCTTCAACTCACGAAACTTAAACCTTCAGACAGGACGAGTTGGTTTCAGAGAAACCAAAGCTTTCAGAGGATTTTAACAAGAACCCAAACTGTTCATCTCCTCTAACTGATGTGGACCCTTTAAAAGATCAAAACAACCCCCCAGGCTCATCCTGGCTCTTTTGTGTGCCTCCTCTCCCATTGAGAGACAACACATGGAGCCTGGGGTCAGAGGTCACTGTGAGGGAGGGGCTGAGATCAACTGCTCACTTTAAAAACGCCTCTCAGTCTCCAGCAGCCCAGACAGACACTGGTGTTCAACTCAAACCTTCAACCTAAACCTGCAACTTAAACCTTCAACCTAAACCTGTAACTTATACCTTCAACCTGAACCTGTAACTTATACCTTCAACCTGAACCTGCAATTTAAACCTCCAACTCAAACCTGCAACTTAAACCATCAACCTAAACCTGCAACTTAAACCTTCAACTTAAACCTGCAACTTCAACCTTCAACCTAAACCATCAACTTAAACTTTCAACCTGAACCTTCAATTAAACCTTCAACTGAAACCTTCAACCTAAACCGTCAACCTCAACCTGAAACTTCAACCTAAACCTGCAACCTGAACCTGCAACTTAAACCTTCAACCTAAACCTGCAACTTAAACCTTAAACTTAAACCTGCAACTTAAACCTGCAACTTAAACCTCCAACCTAAACCTGCAAATCTAAACTTTCAATTAAACCTTCATCCTAAACCTTCATCTAAAACCCTTCGACCAACAACCACCACATGTCTGTCCACTTGTGGAATTCCCTCATCTTCAGAACTGAAACTGGATCCTGATCCGATCATTTAAACTGTGTTTAGTTCAGTCTTATCTAGGTTTTCTGTATTAATTGTTCCGTCTTCATTTCCTTGTTGACTTGTGTGTTTTGTGTTATTGTTGAGTTTGTGATAAATTGTGTCTGGTTGAGTTTTCTATATTTTAAAGGCATAGATTAGCTCCGCCTCTAAATGCTGTCTCAAATAAACATTAAATTAATACATAGATATGATGTCACTGCTGGCAGGGGGATTTCTATTCTTACAACCATGGGATACACTACTTCTTGTCCCAGTTTGTGTCGGTATGTCGGAGCCACATGGCAGCAGATCGATGACTTTACTGCTCTCTGACAGTAAACACAACACAACCTCCGACCATTTAAAATCCTCACAGCATCATAAAACATGATTGTGTTCAAACGGAGCTGCAGAGGCCAGAGTGAAACCACATCATCCATCAGCAGGTCGGCTCAGAGTCACTTCCTGTTGACTGACAGGTGTCAGATGAGACATGATGTAACTTTTCTTTTCATTCATTAGAAACAAACGACTTTCTCCTCCTGAAGATGTCACTGGAAGTTATCATTATGTCCAGTGAGTTTAACCCAGGAGTCCTGAAGGAGCTGCAGTGTGTGTGTGTTACAGTGTGTTTGCGTGTGTGTTATGGTGTGTGTGTGTGTGTGTGTGTGTGTGTGTGTGTGAATGACCATAAAAGATCACGTACTTAACTAATATTCCATTTGACATAAATAAACCAGCATGATAAAAACATGATGATTGACAGCGTGTAGGTTTTCTCTCACTGTGCTCTCATGGTTTTTTTTTTTCTTGTAATAGTTTACACACACACACACACAGACACACACACACACACACACACACACAGACACACACACACACACACACACACACACACACACACACACACACACACACACACACACACACACACACACACACACACACACACACACACACACACACAGTGCTCCTCCTCTCTGGGAGCAGACAGATGGTCTGAGGGAGCTTTACAGCTCCAATCCTATCGGCCCGGTTCTACTCATCCTCCAGGAGACAGGAAGTCCTCCCAGAGGAACATCCACCGTCCCCCACCTTCTACAGTCCCACGTCCCCAACAGTCCCATACCGTCCAACATCTCCCACCGTCCACCGTCCCACACCAACATGAGGTGTCGGACCGCAGCAACTATTTCAGGCTGAGAGCAGCCGCAGAGTATTTATACCTCAGAGAGCAGCAGTGCGGTATGAAGGGACATTTATGGACCCGATCACAGCAGCTGAATATCATCCCAGCTGAGGATCTACGACAAGAACAAGATAAAAGGTTAAATATGTGTGATGGTGGACAGAGAGGACACGGAGCAGAGCAGCAGGCAGGAAGTCTGAGGGGAACAATGGGCAAAGGGAAACCAGGCCACAGGGCCACACAGAGAGGGGGGGGGCATAGACTGAAACATGGATGTGGGTCACCGCAATCATGGCTGAGACCAACCATCATCCATTAGTGATGTCATCAACCATCAGTGATGTCATCATCCATCAGTGATGTCATCGTTGGTTTGTGAACATTATGAATCCTCCAGTTCAGATTCTGTCCGTCACCATCTTGTTAGTTCGGAGCGGTTTGGAGCAGGAAGTGACCATATTTGGACAAGCTGGGGGAGTTGAATGGGAGTCGATGGAGCCGGAGGCTTTTTTTAGTTTTATATCCAGTCTGTGTTTTATATCCAGTCTGTGTTTTATATCCAGTCTGTGGTTTTATATCCAGTCTGTAGTTTTATATCCAGTCTGTAGTTTTATATCCAGTCTGTGGTTTTATATCCAGTCTGTGGTTTTATATCCAGTCTGTAGTTTTATATCCAGTCTGTGGTTTTATATCCAGTCTGTAGTTTTATATCCAGTCTGTAGTTCTATATCCAGTCTGTGTTTTATATCCAGTCTGTAGTTTTATATCCAGTCTGTGTTTTATATCCAGTCTGTAGTTTTATATCCAGTCTGTAGTTTGATATCCAGTCTGTAGTTTGGTATCCAGTTTGATATCCAGTCTGTAGTTTGATATCCAGTCTGTAGTTTGATATCCAGTCTGTAGTTTGGTATCCAGTTTGATATCCAGTCTGTAGTTTGATATCCAGTCTGTAGTTTGGTATCCAGTTTGATATCCAGTCTGTAGTTTGATATCCAGTCTGTAGTTTGATATCCAGTCTGTAGTTTGATATCCAGTCTGTAGTTTGATATCCAGTCTGTAGTTTGATATCCAGTCTGTAGTTGAAGGTCTCATTCAGAAAAATGTTCCACATGTTTACATCCCAACGGACTCTGAATCAACCAATCAGCTTGCTTGACGTGCAAGTCGGCATGGCCCCGCCCACTCGCTGTCACTGTGTGTGGGGGTGAAATGATGTCACACACATAAGCAGCTAAAAAGTGAAGCATTTTATTTTCCTGTTTGTTTGATTTTTGGGTCTCCACTGTGTAAACATTATTATTATTATTATTATTATTTCCTACTTGATGAACTTCATTCTGTGAAATTGGAGGAATCTCGTCTGATGTCATGGTGAGCGTATTGCATCACTTCCTGTCTACAAACATTGTGACGAGTGTTACTTCTGTTAATTCAGCTTCTTTTCCTGAATTATACGTCTTTTAACTCTCCACACTTCTTCTAATCTCAAGTTAAAACTGACGCTTGCTCTTCTTGAGCAATTCTACCAGAGACAGATGTCTTCCAGGAGCTGGAGACAGATGTCTTCCCGGGGCCAGAGACAGATGTCTTCCCGGGGACAGAGCGGGCGACATTGAATCAAACCTGAAACTGCTGACTAAGGCTAATCATAAATCCAGTCAGACTGTTTTTAACGTCGGCAGTAACGACACCCGGTTACACCAATCGGAGGTCACTAAAGTTAACGTGGAATCGGTGTCCAACTTTTCAAAAACAATGTGGGACTCCGTAGTTTTCTCTGGACTCCTTCCTAACCGGACCAATGATGATATGTTTAGCCGTACGTCTTCACTTCACCGCTGGTTGTCGAGGTGATGTCCCGCTAACAATGTGGGCTTCATTAACAACTGGAATACTTTCTGGGGAAAACCTGGTCTGATCCGGAGAGACGGCATCCATCCTACTTTGGATGGTGCAGCTCTTCTTTCTCGAAACATGGCCATGTCTCTTAACAGCCCTAAAACCTGACATCCAGGGTTGAGGTCAGGACGCAGAGCTGCAGTCTTACAGCTCCTCTGCAGCTTCTTTAGAGCTGTCACTCACCCAAAACCTTCAACATCCCATAGAGGTTGTGTCTGTACCCAGACCACATATATTTAAAAAACTCAACAAAAGATCTATCAATAAAAATGTAATAAAAATGGATCCTACCAAATTAATGGATCAAAGAAATCTGACAATTAAAAGTGGATTATTAAATATGAGATCCCTCTGGTCTAAATCTCTGTTAGTAAATGACTTGATAACTGATCATCAGATTGATTTACTCTGTCTCACAGAGACTTGGCTGCAACAGGAAGAATATGTTAGGATTAATGAAGCAACTCCTCCCAGTCATATTAATTATCATATTCCTAGAGATTCAGGAGGAGGAGGAGGAGGAAGAGGAGGAGGAGGAGGAGGAGGAGGAAGATGAAGAGGAGGAGGAGAAGGAGGAGGAGGAGAAGGAGGAGTGGCAGCAATCTTCCACTCAAGTTGATCAATTAATCCAAAGCCTAAACTTAGTTGTAAATCATTTGAGAGTCTGACTCTTAGTCTCTCACCCAAACTGGAAAGCAGAGAAACGGATTGTATTGTTGTTGTTTATCTCCCACCTGGTCCTTATTCAGAGTTTCTAACTGAATTCTGACTTTTGATCAGATTTAGTGCTGAGTTCAGATAAAGTGATGATAGTGGGAGACTTTAACATTCATGTTGACGTGGACAACGACAGCCTCAGTTCTACTTTCAGCTCATTATTAGATTCTATAGGCTTTTATCAGGATGTAAATAAACCCCGTCACCGTGGTAACCACACCCTCCATCTGGTTCTGTCGTATGGGATGGAAACTGAAAATGTAATAGTATTTCCTCCAAACCCTGTTTTGTCGGACCACTTCTTATTAACATCTGAAGTTACAATAATGGACGACACAGCATGTGGGAATAAATCCCACTAC
>NW_027185352.1:692500-727500 GCF_022577435.1 Embiotoca jacksoni | reverse complement strand
CTGGCCCTCGACAGCTGCATGGCAACAGTCTTGCTCTTCTTCATCAGGGGGGTATCAGGCTCTTGAGAGACATGCCGCCGTCTGCGTTTCTTTTTATGTTGACTGGTCCCGGTCCCAGTCCCGGCTTGACTGGTCCTGGTCCTGGTCCCAGCTTCCCTGGGTCCAGTCTTAGCTTCCCTCGGTGTGTCAGTGTTGCTCTTGGTTCTTGAGTCCTCGTCCAGGCTGCTCTTTCTGTCCCTCCTGGTGGGGTAGAAGTCCTCCTTCCAGGCATCGGTCAGACGTTTCTTTGTTGACGGCTGCCTGGCTGTAGGAGATGACGGGCCCTCTGTGGCTGTGGAGGGGCAGCTGTTAGAGTGCGAGCGCTGCAGTTTGGAGGGTCTGGACTGTGGTCTGGGACTAGATGACCTGTGCTTAGAGGTAGACGGTGCCGTTGCATGGCCTGTATCAGTGGCAGGCTTTGGCTTGGACACACCGTTTCCTTGTTTGTCCAAGTGTGAATGCTGCGCGGCCTTTTTGCTGGTCGTTGGCGTTTTATCTTCACCGGGCCTCTGGACTCGACATTCTTTTACAAGTTTCAAGTGTTCACTAGATTGAGAAGTCTGAACCAAAAAGTGAGGAATCGCAGAGCTGCCGTCGGCCACACTCTCCACATACGGCTTCTGTGTGTCCTCAGAAGACCGGCGGGTTTTTTGAGGCCTTCTACTGGAACAAAGATTCTTCAGTGCATCATCAGAGGCATCGTCACGGTCCTCAGTCTCTGAGGAGATTATTATTCTCCTCTTCTTCTTCTTCAAGGTCAGGTGTTTTTGCTCACCACCATCAGACTCATGGACAACAGTTGTTTTTGAGGTCTTTAGTTCCCTGTTGGTTTTTAGTTGGACATGTTCGGAGCCTCCTTTAGCTTCAGGGAGCGGTCCACTGTTGGTACTGTGTGACAGGTCATCCAGCGGCCCCCCTTTAAACTGCGGATGTTTGAGATCGGACCGCTGCTTCGGCTTAGAGGAGTCTCCAGGACCCCGTCCAGGTTCTTGGAGCGCTTCTTGAACAGTTTGGTGTTTTCTGTCCACAGTTACAGCTTCCCTCTTATGTTGAACACATGGAACAAGGCCACTACCCACAGACTTTGAAGAGGACAGGCTTATTCCCTTTGGCTCATTGTAGTTTTGGGTCCAGTCAGAGTCGGTGTACGTGTCGAGGACTATCACACTGCTGTCATTTGAAAGCGTCTCTCTGGACTCACCCCGGGTATCGAGCGGTGCCGTGTGGTCGAGGCAGGAATCACGAATCCCTGCTCGATGAGACTTGGACTGTTGCTGTGGTACTGATGGAGGTGTGCTGCTTTGGGACGGACTGTCCACAGGGGAACGTCTCTCTGATCGACTCAGTGGAGAAGCTGTGCTGTACTCCGAGTATGAAGAGCGTGATCGCTTTCTTCTTTTTGTATTAATTGAGCAGTTGTGGTCACTGTCGTCCTCAGTGTCAGAATCAAGGATTATAATATCTTCCTTTTCTGAACTCTTTCGTCTGCTGATGCTTTGACATTTTTGCACAGTTGTGTCATCATCTTCATCCTTAGAGACATCCGTGTCTGTGCTGGGTTCTGACAGGTTCTTGAAACACCGGCTGGACGCCGTCATCTTGTTGTTTTGTGGACCATTTGGGTAATCGGAGCTGTCGTCGGTTTCGCTGCCGTCCTCGGGCTCAGCGAAGCCATCTGTGCTGCTTTCAGGTGTCTGTGGTTCTCCTTCAGCTGTGCTCATTTCTAAAACGATCTTAAAAGTTTTCCCTCTTCCAGCCTTGGCTTGTTTGAAGCTTTCCAGTGTGTCGAAGTCCTCCATCTGAGGAAAAGCAGAGGCTGGAACTGGGTTTGGAGCTGGCCGGAGTTGCACACAGAGAGCTGGACCGCTGCAATGTCTTACTTCGTCTCCATCATCAAGCAGAACCACAGCTGGGTCTTCATCTGCAGGTTCAAATTCAAGGTCTGCCATTTCTAAAGGGATGACCAGCCAGTCATCATCCAGCTGATCATCCGTCTCGTCTTCATCTTTCCAAGCGGAGGAAGGACAGTGCGGGTGGTTTGTCTGCCGTCCCACCATTCTGTCACTGTCACATTTAGGACACAACACACGTTCAAAACCAGCCGAGGTTTCAAGAAAACATGGACAGGAGCAACGATTCACTGGTTCTGTCTTTGGAGTCACTTCCTCATCCGAGGTGCTCTTCATCTGGGCCCCACCCTGTCCACGCTGCCTCACGATGGGTTCAGATGAGGACATGTCCTCAGTCCTGTGAGTCCCAGGACTGTCCTGATCACTGATATCTTCATACAGTGAGTGTTTAAAAGCTGCTGAAAAGCTTTGTTCCTCGTGCTCAGTGTCCATCTGGGACATGTCTTCAGTATCTGAAATGTCTTCATATAGTGGATCTTTTAAAAGTGTCACAGAGAAGGTTTTTTCATCCTCGCTTCCCGATGCGGGCGTGATCTGTCTCACTTTGTTCTCAGGAAGCGTTGTGCTTAAATGAGCCTGTGAACCCACATGAAGCGAATCCTCCCTCACACGGTGGTTTGTAGAGACTGATTCGACATTCTGAATTTTAACCATGGGTGAATTTAAATCTGCTTCCTCCTTCTGAGTCGGGTAAGAAACACCCGACACTCGGTCCCTGTCATCCAAATACTTGTCTGCATTTAACCAAAGGGACGTGGGCTCTTGTGCCGACCTGCAGCTGAGCGTTGGACTGGGGGGCTTCTCCAAGGTCATTGGAGACACTGCTGACCTGACAACCGCAGGACTGTCCTCTTCATTCTGTGTGCACAGGGCGGCAGCTTCCAGCATGATCTGTGCATATTCTGTGGATGTAAAGAGATCCATGTTATCTCCACCCCCACTCCAATATTGTTGAAGTACGAGTTCAGAAAGATTGTCCATCTCTGAAATGGTATCTACATTCTGCAGACTAGCAATCAGCTCCTTCAGTGCTGTTACTGAATAATGAAGAGTGGTTCTTCCCTTCAGTAAGTACCTATCACACCGCCTACTCTGGAAACCTTCATCACTACTACTGACTACCGTGTTATCTTCACACTCACCATTTGTAGACGTTGTTACATCCCAGTGTTTCTGTACAGGCAAATCAAAGGCAACATGTTTGGACTTTTCTACAGCAGACATTGGTGTACCTGGAGATAAGCGAGCGTTTGTTGTGCTGCCCTCCGACCCGTCCTCTTGGAGTGCTGGCCCGGCCGCAGTAGTGCACTGCTCACTCACCTCACGGCTGACAGAGGGTTTGGGGAGAAAGGCACCACTGGACTTTGGCTTGTTGCAGTCAGACTGGAGCCCGGAGGACCTGTCATCAGAGCATCCCTTATCAAGGAAACCTGACCTAAAATATGCAACCCTCCCTGCAATCAACTCCAGTATTTCTTCATTTGTAGGGAGCCTGGCTTCCTGGACCACCATGGCTTTGTATGTGGATGTCTGCTTGCTGAGAGAGGAGCAGGAGACCTTCTGCTGAGAAGGGACTGAATGAGTTCCTTCAGGGTGATCGAGGTTTTGCGCTCTACTCTGCTCGCAGCTTAGAGAAGCTCGTAAACTTTCTTCCTGCTGACTCCTGCGGTGTCTTTTCTCTGGAAAATGACTGGAGTCATGAGTCGTGAATTCAGTGTTGGCACAGGTTTTCTTTGACAGAGAAGATGAGGTGCTACTAAGGGCTTTGAGATCAGGAGGATATCCCTTCAGTAAGGCACTAAGCAGTGGGTGCTTAGATATGTGCAGTTTGCTTTTAGGCACAGAAGGACCCAGGTCCTGTGAAGGACATGTCTGTCCAAGGCTGTCTCCCTGACGTGCTGTAGACGTGCTGCTGACTGGAAAGGCGCTACTTAAATACGGTCTCTGCCCAAGTCCAGTATTATTGTTGTGACTTGTCCCTTGCAGGTCATGTTTACTGCAACCCTGCTTGGTTGATTCCCTTTGTTGTCCACAGTTGGAAGCAGATTGTCTTGCAGAGTCCTCGTTAGTCGGTATTCCATGACGACTGCTGGGTTGTACAGGAACATGTGCCGCTGGATTTAAGTCAGCATTGACCTTTCTTCTTTTTTGGTGGTGACTGCTCTGTAAAGTAGATGGCCGACCAGGTGCTGGCTGCTGGAATCCAGTGTATGCTGTACTTGTCTGTGACCGACGTTGGTGGATGAGTCCTGGAAAACTCTGGAAAAATGGTTGATATTGTTCATGTCCTTGCTGACACCGAGCTGGGCTGTGAGCCTCTCGGAGCCCTGCCGGATACGAAGGGCTTATTATGCTGCTTTGTGTTCCGTTTGCAGGGTGAATCATTGGTGCAGGACTGACGCTGGTGTCCTGTGGAGACACGAGAGCAGCAGCGGTGTTGGAGCATCGCCCCTCCTCGGATGGGGGGACGTCCAGATCGCATTGCATGGAGCAATCGTTCAGTTAAGCACCTCTCTTGTCTGGGAAACAAATAAAAGGAAAGTTAGTAGCTGACTAGTTTCACATTCAATATGTCATAAGCATACAGACACTAACAAACACACAACGTCACATGGATCCTTCGTCTCTGCTGTTGTCTCCACTGGACTCCCCCTGCCGAGGCCGAGCTCCTGAACCTAATGTGGGGAAAACGCTACTGCATCTGAAGTCCAGGCACTCACAGGGGAAACTAATTAATAATGCAGGATGTGATAACCACTAGAAGGAAGTTACATGTAATATACAGTTATACTGAGATTCAGTCATAACAGAAACTGGGTCGGCACACTGGTGGTGCAACTGCAATGGAAACTATAGAGGTGGGCTAATGCAGCCTGGAGGAGCGCCAACGTTCCCTCTGATAGGACAGGAACGTTTATCTTTAAACTTCACCAGCAGTAATCTGCTTGTGAGGAATATAAATGAGGTTTGAACTAAACTGTAAGACGTTAAGAGATGTTAAGAGAAACCTGCCAGGAGATGAGGGACTGCTGTGTGTTCGTATTCACGGTATCATGACAACACCCCGGACACGGCGATACATCAGGAGGAAATGACATCGCGTCATGCCAAATTAAATAATTCCTTGTTGTAAACCGCCAGCCAATCTGGTGTCTGTTTCCATTGCGCCCAGCCACTCTGACCACGTATCTGTAATGTTGACACGAGCTGACAGAACACGGCTTCAACAGATCCGAGCTGAGAAAGACGCATCAGAGTTTGGCCAGAAGGAGCAACCTCTGCATTACAGGACTGTTTCCTGCACACTCACATTAACATATTCAAGACGGCCGCCTCCTGTGATGACAACCACCACAGACATTGAGGAGTATGCTGAGGCAGTGACGAGCTACACAGCCAAATGCACAGAGGATGCCGCTGTTGTTCACACTTCACCTCACGTGGCAACCAAGAACCATGGATGACGGCAGAAGTTCTCGCGCTGCTAAAGGAACGTGATGCAAACCTTTCCTCGGCTGTCGAGGGATCAGAGAAGCAGAAAGGGCCTGTGTGGGACAAATGCCCGACTAGTTCTGTGATACAGAGGACACTAGACGCATGTGGCAAGGTGTCCAGATTACCACCTACATGGCCAGGCAGCAGGTAGATGACAGTGATGACTCTTCCAGACAGGCTCAACAACTAATGGACACGTTTTGAAGCCTCTAACACCACCACAGTGGAGTGCCAACAACTTCTCTCACCATCTGACCAGCAGGTTCTGACAAAGGAGAAAACCCTTCATCCAGTGATTTACCACAACAGAACTATCATACATCAGACTTCTGTAATACGAGCCCCTTTTAGTCTGTGACTGAAATGATACTGCTTTGATTCAGCTATTTCAACATAGGGTGGCTCATCAGTCGTCAGGGCAACCCTGAGACACTCCTTTGGCCATGGAACAACATGTCTTTGATTATATGGCCTTGACACACCGGTCTACATCACGAGGCTCAGTTTCTTACCAGATTTAGTATAATAATAATAATAATAATAATAATAATAATAATAATGTTATTTATGTGGCTACGCAAATATCACTTACAGACCCTTCTGGACATGAACTACAGACTGCAACTGAGTTTTGGACCATCCATTCAACTCGGACACACGACCACCGGAGCTAGAAAGGACGCTGACCGGTGGACAATTCACCCCGACCAGTAGTGTCAGGCGTTGGCGACAAGATCGTGAACAGAGGATAGGGAAGCGTGGAGGTCTGCGAGAAAAAACTAAATCCACACCGGCCAGTGCTACCTGGCATCTTCCTCGTCAACGTACGGTCTCTGGCAAACAAGCTGGACGAACTAAAGATCTGGAGCCTCAGACAGAGAAGGCTCATGGACTGCAGTTTCATGTTCTAAAACAGAAACATGGCTTAGCAGCGATGTCCCAAATACCACGGTGGATTTAGACAGGCACACTGTCTTCAGGGTAAAACCAGGGGTGGTGCAGTCTGGATTTATGGAAACAAAACATGGTGCATGGACTCGGTCCTTGTTGATACCCACTGCTCTGGAGGACCTGAATATTATTATTCTACCTGCCACGCTCGTTCACTTGCATTGTTGCTGCTGCCGTTTACCGGGAGAGGGGAAGCTGTCAGGCCAAACATGGAAACCAACAAAGTATGGAAGAGCACTTGAACTGCTCTGACCCCGATTCTACTCGCTTTGACAGGGAGAATAAGGCGGTGATCCTCAAAGCAGACCTACCACCCAACAAACTTCCTCTCACTCTCCATCCGGAGTAAGATGAATGCAGTGAAGACAACTGGCCCTGACAGGAAACCTGGCCTTGTGCTTTGAGACTGGCAGAGGTCTTCAGGGACATTTCTAATGTGTCCCGGGTCCAATCAGTTGTCCCCAGTAGCTTCAAGACCAGTGACGAAATAATGCACTGCCCTCGATGACTTCTGGCCTGTCGCACTCACCTCTAAATGATCACCAAATACTTTGAGAGGTTGCTTCTTACACTTCTGAAATCCTGTCTGCCTGCTACACTGGACCTGAAGCTGTTTGCCAACATGGTCAACAGAGGACGCCATGTCCACGGCCCTCCCCTCTGCACTGACCCACGTGGACAGTCATAACTCGTATGCCACAGACGGTAGAGTGGGTTGCACACTATAAGGTTGGTGGTTCGATCCCCAGCTCCTCCTGTCCACATGCCTAAGTGTCCTTGAGCAAGACACTGAACCCTAAGTCGGTGTGTGAATGTGCTCCTGATGGCAGCACCTTGCATGGTGATCTGTCTCATTAGTGTGTGAATGTATGGGTGAATGGAAAAAACATGTAAAAGCACTTTGTGACTGTAAGGTGATAAAGCTCTGCAAGTACAGACCATTTACATTTACAATGCTGTTCTTCGATTCTCAGTCAGCATTTAACACAGTGATCTCTAAACTAAGTCAGCTTGGTGTTAGCACATCCCTCTGTGACTGGACTGTACAGGACCTCAGTCTGTTGAGATAGAGAACCTCTCCTACTCCACAACCACACTGAGGTACCTCTCTTCAGTACTCCCCGTTTACTCATGACTGCATTCCTGTTTGTGACTCCAACACCTTAGTAAGGTTCTCCGATGACACCACAGTGATAGGTCTTAACAAGGCAGCCTATAGGGATGAGGTTCAACACCTGGCTGAGTGCCGTTCTGGTAACATCCTGGCACTAAACACCCAGAAGACGGAAGAGATCATGGTGAACTTCAGGTGGGCTATGAGCCATGGACACACCACCATCTACGTCAACGGTGCTGCAGTGGAGCGCCTTTCCAGATTCAGGTTCCCACATCTCTGACCTGACCTGGTCTTTAGCCTCCTCCATTCTAGTCAAAAAGGTGCAACAGCTCCTACTTTCTGCAGAGCCTGAAGGAAGCTCACATCTGCCCAAGGATATTGGTGGACTTTTATCACGGTACCATTGAAAGGGTTCTCAAACTGCGTGTCAGTATGGGATGGCAACTAGCAGACCGTAAAGCACTCCAGCAGGAGGCGAAAACAGCACAACGGATGCCTGGCACTAAATTAACCACCACGGAGAACATCCATCACAGGGGCTGTGGAGGAAGAAACCAACGAGGCTTCCCACTGCAACCATGGACTCTTCCCCTCCTTCCATCCCACAGGAGATACTGAAGTCTGTCTCTCAACAACAGGCTCAGGAAGAGCTTCATTCCTGACCCTGATTAACACCTCTTACATAGCTGAACCAATACGCTGGCAGCACTAGTCATTTTGTTGATCCTGCACCATTATAGCACTTTAAAGAAACATTAATAATATAATTAATAATAATTAATATTAATAACAACTTAATCTTCCCTGATCAGTAACATTGTGTACAACCAACTGTAAATATGTTGCTACTACTGCAATACAATCTACCTTTCACGATGCAAATATCCACTTCTTTTCTCCATGTATGTGGTCAATACTCACCTGAACATAATATTTGTGTATCACTGTAAATATGGAAAGATATACATCATCCTATTACTTATTATGTACTTAACTGTAAATAACACCGTCTTTGCACTTCTGGATAGATGCTAACTGTATTTCATTGGCTTTGTACCTGCACACAGCACAATGACAATACAGTTCAATCTAATCTTAATGATGAACAAAACAAACCTGCGACCGAGGCAGTAATTCACCATGAGAAGAACATGTTGCTACCAGGCTCTGGAGCTTTACTGAGAGATTAGATATCACGGTGCAAAAAGGAGGAACGTGCAAAGATGAGTACGGCTGTCAAAAGTTTCTGTGTGGAACTACTTCAAAAAAATAAAAGATGAGGTCCAGTACAAACTCTGCAGGTAAAGCTAACAAATCAGTCTAGCCGATAGTGTGCCCACCCATTACAGTGACAAACCCAACCGAAGGTGCATTTTGCCGCATTATATTAATGTTGAATAAAATGCATTAATTGCACAAACAAAAATCTTCCTGGGTGTGTAAGGTCCTTGACAGTAAGTATTGGCCCCAAAGCTTTGACAGTGTCTACAAAGACACGTGTGGAAAGCAACAGATATTCCAAACCCATACAAATCATCTACACTAGGGTAGATCAAGAAGGTCTGAGACTGATCCCACTGCGTGCAGAAGGAAGGTAGAACCCTCATGAGTAAGTGCAACAAATTTTGTCGCTTGATCAAAGTCAGCACTCCAGTTACGTACGTTTGTACGAGCGCTGGTCCGTGGACACGGCAACGGAGACCCTTAAAATGCTTCAGGAAGACTCGAGGCAATGAAGCAAAGAGCCTGGACAGGTCTTTGGAGAGACATTCATGTTTCCTACAACGTGTCTGCTAACTCGGCTCGTATTAGCAGCTGCACAGCCACTCTGAAGGGCGGACCAATCAGAGACCAGTGTCGGTGGCTAACTACGTTTGTCCCGCCCCTCCTTCACTGATTGGACAGCTGGTGACGAGCGCAACTCTGTGACCGGAATAAAAACGCTGAACGTTCAGTGCAGAATAAAGGCTCAGCGCCTGGTGAAGGTGTACGGCCAGCCGGAGGGAACCGCTGCCAACGCTCCTCTATGGAGGTGAGCAGTGAAACCGGGTCGGGTTCCCACCGGGCTGATTTCTGAGGGGCAGAAGGTCGCTGTCCAGGACCGTAAAAAGCATCGAGCCAGGCGACCAACCAGGTGGGTTTTCTTCAGCCTTCGCTGGCTGGTGCACGATGACTTGGTCTCTGCTCATTGAAAACGCACACGTTTCTCACCCACGATAACAGGCGTCGCTCGCCACCGCTCTTCGTACCGGATTGGTCTCCCAGTTTCAGGTGTGTAAAACATTGCAGACAAACTGGAAACACTGCTGACTAAAGCAGGTGTAACTCTGGTGCTAATTTTGATCAATGCGGCACATGGGGCGTATTATATTCCTGTGGCACCGCTACATATTCTGTCTGACACAAATACCTGCTTGACTAAATAACACCAATATTGTATACGATTATAAAATGATTATAAAACCATTAATCAATAAGTTTAAAGAACAACTAGAATATTTAGATGGTGATCATCCGACTCACCTTGCTGCAAAGTCTTCAGTACCAACATTAGGACATTATTTTAGACATACAACATGGTGTATTTGTCCCAGATGGTTCAGTTCAGTGAGACTTCTGATCTAAATGGTTCCTGTGTGTTTAGAAGCAAATGTTCACCAGAAGTTACCTGCACAAGTTGAGTATTTTCAACTTTGCATTGACTTTGCATGTACCCACTCCCCGGGAGTTATTTGCTTCAGTGGAAGTCGAAGTCTCAAAAAATAATGTGTTTTCTCTCCTGCATGCAGCTCTTTTTATCTACCTTTCAGGAAGTGCTTTTACCATATATATAGTGCATCCGGAAAGTATTCACAGCGCTTCACTTTTTCCACATTTTGTTATGTTACAGATTTATTCCAAAATGGATTAAATTCATTTTTTTCCCCTCAAATTTATACACACAATATCCCATAATGACAAAGTGAAAATAGTTTAAATTTTTTGCAAATCTATTAAAAATAAACAAAAATATAACATGTACATAAGTATTGACAGTCTTTGCTCAATACTTTGTTGAAGCACCTTTGGCAGAACTTACAGCCTCAAGTCTTTTTGAGTATGAAGCTATAAGCTTGGCTCCTATTCTTGGGCAGTTTCTCCCGTTCTTCTTTGCAGGACCTCTCAAGCTCCATCAGGTTGGATGGGGAGCGTCGGTGCTCAGACACCTTCAGATCTCTCCAGAGATGTTCAATCGGGTTCAAGTCTGGGCTCTGCCTGGGCCTCTCAAAGACATTCACAGAGTTGTCCCGAAGACACTCCTTTGTTATCTTGGCTGTGTGCTTCGGGTCGTTGTCCTGTTGGAAGATGAACCTTCTCCCCAGTCTGAGGTCCAGAGCGCTCTGGAGAAGGTTTTCATCAAGGATGTCTCTGTACATTGCTGCATTCATCTTTCCCTCCATCCTGACTAGTCTCCCAGTTCCTGCCGCTGAAAAACATCCCCACAGCATGATGCTGCCGCCACCATGCTTCACTGTAGAGATGGTGTTGGTCAGGTGATGAGCGGTACCTGGTTTCCTCCAGACATGACGCTTGGCATTCAGGCCAAAGAGTTCAATCTTTGTTTCATCAGACCAGAGAATTTAGTTTCTCATGGTCTGACAGTCCTTCAGGTGCCTTTTGGGAAACTCCAGGTGGGCTGTCATGAGCCTTTTACTGAGGAGTGGCTTCTGTCTGGCCACTCTACCATACAGGCCTGCTTGGTGGAGTGCTGCAGAGATGGTTGTCCTTCTGGAAGGTTCTCCTCTCTTCACAGAGCAACGTTGGAGCTCTGTCAGAGTGACCATCGGGTTCTTGGTCACCTCCCTGACTGAGGCCCTTCTCCCCCGATCGCTCAGTTTGGCCGGGCGGCCGACTCCAGGAAGAGTCCTGGTGGTTCAAACTTCTTCCATTTACAGATGATGGAGGCCACTGTGCTCATTGGGACCTTCAATGCTGCAGAAACGTTTCTGTACCTTTCCCCAGATCTGATCCTCCATACAATCCTGTCTCGGAGGTCTACAGATGATTCTTTGGACTTCATGTCTTGGTTTGTGCTCTGACATGTCAACTGTGGGACCTTATATAGACGGTGTGTGTCTTTCCAAATCATGTCCAATCAACTGAATTTACCAGGTGGACTCCAATCAAGTTGTAGAAACATCTGAAGGATGATCAGTGGAAACAGGATGCACCTGAGCTCAATGTTGAGTGTCATGGCAAAGGCTGTGAATACTTATGTACATGAGTTTTTTTTTCGTTTTTGATTTTTAATACATTTGCAAAAATTTCAAATTTTTTATTTCACTTTATCATTATGGGATATTGTGTGTAGAATTTTGAGGGAAAAAATGAATTTAATCCATTTTGGAATAAAGCTGTAATATAACAATGTGGAAAAAGTGAAGCGCTGTGAATACTTTCTGGATGCACTGTAGACACATCCTGTGTGAAAGTCCCTTCAAGGCGACACACACAGGGTGACAAACATCCCTCTGTACGGTAAACGTTCACATTAGCTTCGGCCGATGTTTATATTACTATGAACTGGTGCCTCTACACATGATAAACATTCACGTTCCTTTGAACAATAGCTTTTTCATATATGACTGTAGCAGCTTTGTAACATGATCATAATAATATGCAAAGCTGTTCAGCCGAGTACACGTCCTTCATGAGGACGGTCACAGTTCCACTCTTGATCACCTGCACAACATATGATAGCAGCTTATGAGCAGCAAAACTTTAGTGTATATTCCCAATCTCTTGCAGGACTACACGGTGATAGCACCAACCGACACCTACACACACTATTCACAGATGAACTCTGACCTGACATCCTCTGTTTGAACACATGTATGCTGTCTAACACAACTTGTCCATATATGGACATGCGTCCTGCGGGCCTGTGCTCTGCCCTTCTCCCTGGAGGAACATATGTCTGAACTCCATGTCCACCCCACCCCCACTTCTATGTGACCAGGAGGGTATGAAGGCTGTGTTTTTCCTGTACGAAGGCGAAGAACTCTGCAGTCCAGCGAGCTGTGGACTTCTTCCCATGATTCATGTCCAAGAAAGAATTGTGATGAAGTGATCTTCGACTCATCTGTGACCAGTCTGTTCAAAGGAAATCTACCACATTAGCGTTTGGTCTGAACGCAGCTTTACCATCACATCTCTATTTATATTGACCTGCACTCTCCGATCAATCATCCTGAACAAAAGCCATCAGCTCCAGCGTGCCAGCAGGGTTTGCCTTTAAAGCTGGGAAAACCCTGCGCTGGTTGTATTACACAAGTTCCCTGGAGAACAGAACTCAGGCTGCACATTGCAATTAGCTTTCGTGCTCGTTTATAACCTGCGACTTCTTTTGTGGACATTGTTCGGATCAGTCAACCAGCCACCATGTGGAGCTCACTACATCGAGACCAAGGTCCTGCTGGTGACGTCCAGCTACTGACCAAGCTTTAAACTGGAGGCTTCATAATGGTCATCCTCCATCAGTGAGGTCATCCACCATCAGTGAGGTCATCCTCCATCAGTGAGGTCATCCTCCATCAGTGAGGTCATCCACCATCAGTGAGGTCATCCTCCATCAGTGAGGTCATCCACCATCAGTGAGGTCATCCACCATCAGTGAGGTCATCCTCCATCAGTGAGGTCATCCACCATCAGTGAGGTCATCCACCATCAGTGAGGTCATCCTCCATCAGTGAGGTCATCCTCCATCAGTGAGGTCATCCACCATCAGTGAGGTCATCCTCCATCAGTGAGGTCATCCACCATCAGTGAGGTCATCCTCCATCAGTGAGGTCATCCACCATCAGTGAGGTCATCCACCATCAGTGAGGTCATCCACCATCAGTGAGGTCATCCTCCATCAGTGAGGTCATCCACCATCAGTGATGTCAGGAGGCCAGCCAATGTCCACGTAGGGACATGTGTCTAGTGTTGACAGGGCGTTGACGTATGCTAATTAGGGAAAAGCACCAGGTGTTTTCACATTAGGAGGACCGAGGGATTCATCAGTCCGAGAACAGCTGGGAACAAACCCCGAGTTTAAGAACATGTGGTGAATCTGTCGTAGGACATTTCTTTAGAACAAATTTGAGAAAAATCTTCAGAAGATATTTGGTGCATGAGGCCCGTTGACATCACGACAGGAAAAGTCAAGAAAGTTGAGACTTTTCTCCAAAATTCTGCTTTAAACTAACCGGTTTAAATAATAATGTCAGAGAGGGAGTTTAAATGTTACAGAAAATTAAGATCAACTTTTGAATGTTTATATAAAATTAAGTCCAGTATATAAGAAAAGCTATTTTATGCATCTATTTGTTTTCTCGGATAAATGTTTAATGTACCAGACAGACACACACAGTTATCAGTGTGTGAACACCGGAGGATGCAGCTGTTCCTGAGCGGTTCATTACCGGAGGACCGTTTTAATGAGGTGACCGGAGAACATTCATCAAACACCGGAAGTTCCTCACATGAATTAAAGAGAATAAAAGGTCACGCTCACTTCTGGACTGCAGGAGATCATTGAAGTTATTATTTAATGAGCCAAAACCCGGTTCCTTTCACGCACGGACCACAAATTCACCGCGTTATAGGAACAAGATTTGCGAATTTAAACACCGGAAGTAACAAATGTTACTTTAATTTCAGTAAACATCCGTTTTGAAACAACGTTCTCTTCTACGAGTTCCGCTCCAAACCACCGGGGGCTTGTGGACACACGTCCGCGAACGAGCGGCTGTTTTCCGGGTTTAAACCGACGGTGACGGCAGGTTCAACCTCCCCGAACAGAGCTACTACCTCCGTACCAACACAAGCACCGGGCAGCCACGGAAAACAACTCTCATCCGGTAACCGGTGAAGACATTGGTGATGACGTCTCACCGCACGTGCACCAACAAAGAGGCTCGCGGCGGTCACAGACAGACAGACAGAGAGACAGACAGAGAGAGAGACAGACAGACAGAGAGAGAGACCGAGAGACAGACAGAGACAGACAGACAGAGAGAGAGAGAGACCGAGAGAGAGAGAGACAGAGAGACAGAGACAGAAAGAGAGACAGACAGACAGAGAGAGAGACCGAGAGAGAGAGAGACAGAGACAGAAAGAGAGACAGACAGACAGAGAGAGAGACCGAGAGAGAGACAGACAGAGAGAGAGACCGAGAGAGAGAGAGAGACAGAGACAGAGAGACAGACAGACAGACAGAGAGACAGACAGACAGACAGCGGCGGTCTGGCCGCGGGGTGGGCGGACACCGTGCCCGTCGGTCAGTGCCTCTGGACGGACACGAGCCCAGCCCGGTTAAAGAGTGGACAGAGACAGAGGACAACCTCGTGGTTCTCCTCTGTCTGGTGAGGAAAACGGAACCGACGTCACAGAGGTGTTCCCCCCAAAATGTCCTTCTACCGTGACGGTTCAGAAATAACATGGACGTCCTGAGTGTCCTGATCAACCTTACTCACCGAGTCTCCGCATTTCACCACTTTTAACTCATTTCTCAACGGTAAAAAAAATTGTTGTAAAAAAGCGTCCTCAAAAAACCGTCGTAACGGTTAACGTCCTGTTGTTACCACCACCGGAGGGTGGATGTCAGCCGGTAAAGGTTCAACCTGGAGGACGGAGATCCTCCACCGGAGCGGATGTTCTCTTCAGAGGTCGGTCGCTTCGGAACCAGACAAAAGTTCCTGCAGTCCAAAACATATGATTCATCCGGCAGAAGACATACGAGTTAAAGAGCGGTTCTGTTGAGTCCGACCACCTCCCACGGAACCAGACGGCGGGTCATACGTGTTCCCGCCGCGGGGTGACGTGCTTCTCCCGCCGGACGAGAGCTCCTGCGAACGGCTCACTGAGCAGCGCTGAGAGGACCGGGCATTTATAGCACTGTCAGCGCGACCTCTGATTGGTCGGTTATTTTTGGAAGGCTGCTCATTGGATGAAATTGGGTAAACAGAGCACGTGAACTCCGTTTCCTCTGCAGCTGTGAAACGAGAAGTCCGCGGTCCAACCGGACCAACAAGAACCGGACCAACAAGAACCGGACCAACAAGAACCGGACACAGCTCGGCCTCGACGAACTTCACAGTTTGAGTTTGTTTTATTGTTTTCTTTTACAAACTTCATCAAAAAACCTGAGGTTTTACACCAAATGAGTTAAAAATAGACTTTACACTTTTTGTTTACATGCCAGGGTCATAATTGAGAAAAAAAAACAAAAGTATAATTCTTTTAAAATACTGAAAATGTCTTCGTGGCTTTTTTTGCGGTAGCCCTGAAGGTCAAACGCAAAAACATTTCAGAAAGACGTTTTTTGCGTTTTGTAAAAATTTTTTGCGTATTCTGAAATGTTTTTGTGTTTGACCTTTAGGGCCACCGTACTTTTTGGGTTCTTACAAATTATATTAGGGTGCCATATTGTTTGAGTTTAAATTTAAAATGATTGAAGCAGTTTCGATGCAGTCCATTTCAATTTGTGTATTTTCCAAGGATGATTAACAGTTGTACAATATAGAGTACATCTGGTCGAACAGAGGACATCTGAACCCTTGTGTTGTCCTCCGGCCTCATCGTAACCACAATGCACTCATTCAAAGGTGAAACTTCCCCACTCCACCGTTAGTTGATGCTTTTTGTCTGCAGGGCGCTGGCACACATTTACATTTTTCATCTCTACATTCTAAACACTTATTTTTCTTTACAAAATGATTTTCACTCCATATTTTCATAGCACCACAGGCACCAAACTATTTATTCTTTTTTTGCAAATGTGAACAAAATTGACCAGAAACTGATCAAAGTGATTCAACATATGTTCCAATATATTTCAATAAATAATTAAGTATCAAATCCAGGATAAATACTCTTTCAGACATTCAAAACATATGAAAAAAAAACCATGTAAATAAATAAATATTTCAATAAATACAATGCATAAGATAATGTTGCGCTAAATAAAAACATCCTGTGAGGTCACTTGTCCTTCCTGTGAGCTTGTAGTGACACTAAGTGTGCATCCGTCAGGGTACATTCACACAGTTAAAGACGTTACAGTACAACAGAAGGTACTGACATGGAGGTGGAGTACACGGTACCTGAACTTTTAGACCCATGGACATGTCCAGGGTCACACATTATTTCATCTGTGGTTCAGATGTGGGGGCAGCAGGCCTCACGTGGAGCCTCCGGTCCTCACAGGGCACACACGCCAAAGAAAGTCTTCCTCGGCCCGTCCTCCAGCATCTCCGGCATCTTGTCCTCCATCACCGTCCTCAGTCGGTTCCCGGTCCTCAGGTTGAACACAGCTCCCGTGTACACAGCAGAGAGCCAGCTGCCGTCCTCGTCCGTGTCGGCGCCGGCCGTCCTCTGACATGCCGTCCGGACAGAGTGCATGATGGTCTGGTAGGACCTCCTAGCCCTTGTGTTGTCCTCGGGTCCCTGTGAGAAGGTTTAACAAAAGCCGGAGAAGGTGGATTAATATGCAAGGAGAGGATACAGTGTGTCTGAAGAAGCAGCTTCTGGAAAACAACTACCTGAGGAGCAGTGGGGACTCAGACAGTAACATGGACTGGTGGCTGGAAACGCTGAGAGGACAGCGGCAAAATCTTTGGAGACGCATCGTTTTGTCTTGTGTAATGTAATGCATTTGGTGGTTGAGGCACAAATTCTGACTCTGTGGAATTCATTTAACATCAGGTCTGTATGGAGGAATACTGCTGACTGATTAGTCCGGGTGTTTGTCATTAGCAGCATGAGCATCTCAACCTGAGGCTGAAATGTGAACACACCTGTGTGAGGTCCTTGCTGCTTGTGGACCTTCCCCACCTGCGGCATTACTGTGAGACATTATTCCGAGGCGGTATCACTGTAAACTGCACATGAACACCGAGAACAGAAAGTTCAGTGAATCAGGTCATTCAATTGACTCCCATTGCCGCCCCCAGAGGCCAGGACTCGGTGAGTTTCTGTCATGAACTCCCTTTCACGTCAGCGCTGTTAAATTGTCTGGAGAGGATTATACCATCATCTCCATGTCCTGTGTACATCACTGGCATCACTTCGGGCCAAACTGTCCAAGCTGAAGGTGTTTTATAGTGTTTTAAATGGGCTCCATGAGACCAAATGTGTGCAACCTAAATTGACAACAGTGATATGCCGCTCTTCCTCTCGTGGTAATTTGTTGGTGGTTTCTCACTGGGTGGTAACAGCGCTGATCTCCTCGGTTTGGAATGACGACAGAGTTGAGAGAATGAGCGATGGTTTCACATTATGGAAAACGTTTTTGTGGGATGGAAAGTGGGAGGCAGGCTTTTGTCTTGAGGTCTGCTGTGGATCTCAACCTACAGCACGGCCTCCCTTCTCTGCTCCGGCCTGCAGCCCTTTGCAGTCAGCCAGAACAGTGAGCTTCACATAAACGGCAGCTAAAGCCAAGAGAAAGGACGTCACAGAATCCTTCTGTAAGGATGATGGTGAGTCTTGTGACTGGCAGAGCAGAGCATCAGCCTTACTTAACCTTTTGGTCCAAAAGCTAGCAAGCAATAAAAATGTGAGAAATAGCACAGATTTTTTTTTCAATTTTTATGTTGTGCTGCTGAAGATCAGTCATATACAAATCAGAGCATCGAGCGTGTTAAGTATTGTAAATGTATACAATAGCCATATAGCTTATTTTTATATATGCCTTTATTTAATCCTTTAATTGTGTGCCCCAAATAAGTTTAAGCTCTGCCTTTGAATTCCATTTCCTGTAATTGTGAGCCAGAGCTAAGGTCTTTCAATCTGACAGCAAAAAGTATAGTGGACACTGTTGGACTCGGGCTCCTGCTAGTACAACGCCAACATGTGTCAGCCCCCAGTCCTGCGTTCTCTAATGAGGCAACAGGAGAGAATCGGCTGGTCTCAAAGTATTTATTATAAAAGCAGCAGAGTATCAGATCTCCAGCTAGGAGTCCAGACCAAGTGTCCCTGAGGACAACAGAGTGTCAGATCTCCAGCTAGGAGTCCAGACCAAGTGTCCCTGAGGACAACAGAGTGTCAGATCTCCAGCTAGGAGTCCAGACCAAGTGTCCCTGAGGACAACAGAGTGTCAGATCTCCAGCTAGGAGTCCAGACCAAGTGTCCCTGAGGACAACAGAGTGTCAGATCTCCAGCTAGGAGTCCAGACCAAGTGTCCCTGAGGACAACAGAGTGTCAGATCTCCAGCTAGGAGTCCAGACCAAGTGTCCCTGAGGACAACAGAGTATCAGATCTCCAGCTAGGAGTCCAGACCAAGTGTCCCTGAGGACAACAGAGTGTCAGATCTCCAGCTAGGAGTCCAGACCAAGTGTCCCTGAGGACAACAGAGTGTCAGATCTCCAGCTAGGAGTCCAGACCAAGTGTCCCTGAGGACAACAGAGTGTCAGATCTCCAGCTAGGAGTCCAGACCAAGTGTCCCTGAGGACAACAGAGTGTCAGTTCGTGAAGTCTGACTGACTGTCTGTCCCTGGCTCCTGTATTTTATAGTACATCATGCATGTAGCTCCTTGTGCTGTGTTGGCGTTCGCTGATTGGTTCTTCCTGTCTTCGTTATCTGTGGACACCTGCAGATCAGTTTTGAGGAGTCGTTGTTTTTCAGAAGTGCTGGTTTCGGTCCGTGACTCTCTGCACGAGACGATGTGCTCTGCTTCTGACCTTGAGGACACAGTGTACCTTACATGCATGCAGAGACCTTTATGAAAAATATAATGCTAACAATGTTTAGGCTAAAATAATGCTAAGATATAAGTAGATTAATCATATACGCAAGAGCAATAATCCACAACACTCAGAAAAAGAGGACAAAACAAGGCTGCTGCTCACTACTAATGATACCGATGAAGATGGAAAAAAAGCAGAGCGCTGCAAGTCCTGTTCTCAGTGAAAATTCAGTATTAACCCTCGTGTTGTCCTCGGCTGTCTGACCCAGGTCTCCTTTTTGCTCCATATAAATGTGTCCAATTCCATTTTAACTGAAGAAGAATACATTTATTTTATAATGTCAGTTGTAATCATATTGTTTATGTGCTACCTGTTCTTATCTTTTCTTTTTTGTGGAATGTTTCCAACAGTCAGAGATGTTACGAGGAAACACTCGGTTGTCCACGGGGGGATTGTTCCTGTTGGTGATATTCATAAGTGGACAAACGTGTCATTGCCAAAAGAGACACAAAGGTAAGTGTTAAAAAACACACCAAAAAAAAAGCAAACCGTCACCGAGTCAGCAGGTTTGTCAGGAGAGCAGAGTGAATACGAGAAGCCCCTTATAGGACTCTAAATGTAGACAAAGAAGCGCTTGTAATTCTGAAAGGACTCGGTCCATTCAGGAGTCCACCAACACAACCGGTCTTGTCCCCTGCGGGATTGAAAATGTTTGGGAAATACAAAGTCACGTATGTAGAGCTGCTTCTGGCTTTGTAGCGTCTATACTATTGTAGTAATGTATTGAGGATAGTAATAACTTGAGAATACACAGTTGCACAAAGAACAAGTACTTGATTTAGTGAAACAAATGGTGTTGTTGTTTCGTTTGTTTTCTTTATTTATCCTGCACAGGCTGGGACTAAAGAATGCCAAAAACAACAAGTAAAATACAGCGACAGGAAACTGGTTGTCATCGACTCTCCGGTTGGTTTGACACCAACAAAACCCAAGAAGAAGTGAAAGTCAGCATCGAGAGGTGCGTGGAGCAGTCCGTCCACGCAGGGGGAGCGGGACACGGTGAAGTGGATCCAGGACAACTTTGGACCGGACGCCGACACCTCCGTCCTCGTCCTGTTTACACACGCTGACCTGCTGCTGGATAAATCTGTGGAGGAATATCTGGCGGAGAGCAAACATCTACAAAAAGTGATCAACAGGTGCGGAGGAAGATACCGTTCGCTCATCAACGACCGGAGGCCGAGCAGAAACCAGGTCGAGGAGCTTCTACGTAAGATAGAAGATACGGTGAAATTCAACGCAGGAAAACACGACACCAGTGAGATGTACCGCGAAGCCCAGAGGAGACTCGAGGAGAGGAGGGAGAAGAGGAGGCAGGAGGAAGAGCGAAGGACAAGGCAGGAGGAAGAGCGAAGGACAAGGCGAAGGACAAGGCGAAGGACAAGGCAGGAGGAAGAGCGAAGGACAAGGCAGGAGGAAGAGCGAAGGACAAGGCAGGAGGAAGAGCGAAGGACAAGGCAGGAGGAAGAGCGAAGGACAAGGCAGGAGGAAGAGCGAAGGACAAGGCGAAGGACAAGGCAGGAGGAAGAGCGAAGGACAAGGCAGGAGGAAGAGCGAAGGACAAGGCAGGAGGAAGAGCGAAGGACAAGGCAGGAGGAAGAGCGAAGGACAAGGCAGGAGGAGGACAGGTTCAGAGAGCATAAGAGAAATGCAGACTGGTGTAAAGCAGCAGGTTGGCGTCGCTGGGAGCTTCACCCTTCGTACGCTCTCTTGGTACTGGATGGAGGACAGGGACTAAGAAACGTCTTCGATTGGACAACGGACATGTTTCTCTGAGTGAGTCGCCTGTGACCAAATGAACAATTGGTAATAGAGGCCTGACGGTTGTACAATTTATAAAAAAAAAAACAGGACTCGCGTCCCACGCACACCCCTCGTCCTCGGGTCCCACGCACACCCCTCGTCCTCGGGTCCCACGCACACCCCTCGTCCTCACGTCCCACGCACACCCCTCGTCCTCGCGTCCCACGCACACCCCTCGTCCTCGGGTCCCACGCACACCCCTCGTCCTCACGTCCCACGCACACCCCTCGTCCTCGGGTCCCACGCACACCCCTCGTCCTCACGTCCCACGCACACCCCTCGTCCTCGGGTCCCACGCACACCCCTCGTCCTCGGGTCCCACGCACACCCCTCGTCCTCGCGTCCCACGCACACCCCTCGTCCTCGCGTCCCACGCACACCCCTCGTCCTCGCGTCCCACGCACACCCCTCGTCCTCGCGTCCCACGCACACGCACAAACAGGTCGCGCAACAGCTCATGTCGGACGTACAGCAAGATTACGAAGAGGAAGCGGAGGACATGTCTGAGGAAGAAGACGGGGAAGAGTACAACCCGGACCACGACGAGTCCGCCTCAGAAGACGAAGAACAGGAAATTCCCCGGGGTGAAACTCTCCTCTCCAAAAACGTAAAAATAACATGGTCGTCAGCATCATACGCCAAAGGGTCAAGTAGAGCCGGAGGGGAGATGGAGGGGACCGAGACGGACTCGGGTCCCACCGCGTACGCGGCGTCGCACGCCTACGACATAGCTTCTACCTTCTCCCTGTTTGTCACGCCGGCGATAGAAAAAAATCCTTCTTCTTCACGGCTGCCAGTTTGTCCGGAGCACGTCTGGAAAGCGATGAACGAGACCGATCTGCACGCATACATAGGACTGCTCATCCTCGCCGGCGTCTACAGGTCCCGAGGCGAGGCCAGTCTGTGGGACAAGGAGAGCGGAAGGGTTATTTTCCGTGCCACTATGCCACTCAAAGTCTATCACACTGACTCAAGACTTTTACGGTTCGATGACCGCCAGACGAGACCCGCCGGACGAGACCCGCCGGACGAGACCCGCCGGACGTGACCCACCAGACGTGACCCGCCAGACGTGACCCGCCGGACGAGACGTGACCCACCAGACGTGACCCGCCAGACGTGACCCGCCAGACGTGACCCGCCAGACGTGACCCGCCGGACGAGACGTGACCCACCAGACGTGACCCGCCAGACGTGACCCGCCGGACGAGACGTGACCCACCAGACGTGACCCGCCAGACGTGACCCGCCGGACGAGACGTGACCCACCAGACGTGACCCGCCAGACGTGACCCGCCAGACGAGACCCGCCGGACGAGACGTGACCCACCGGACGAGACCCGCCGGACGTGACCCGCCAGACGAGACCCGCCGGACGAGACGTGACCCACCAGACGTGACCCACCAGACGTGACCCGCCAGACGAGACCCGCCGGACGAGACGTGACCCACCAGACGAGACCCGCCGGACGAGACCCGCCGGACGAGACCCGCCGGACGTGACCCACCAGACGTGACCCACCAGACGTGACCCGCCAGACGTGACCCACCAGACGAGACCCGCCGGACGAGACGTGACCCACCGGACGAGACCCGCCGGACGAGACCCGCCGGACGAGACGTGACCCACCAGACGAGACCCGCCGGACGAGACGTGACCCACCGGACGTGACCCGCCAGACGAGACCCGCCGGACGAGACGTGACCCACCAGACGTGACCCACCAGACGTGACCCGCCAGACGTGACCCACCAGACGTGACCCACCAGACGAGACCCGCCGGACGAGACGTGACCCACCAGACGTGACCCACCGGACGTGACCCGCCGGACGAGACCCGCCGGACGTGACCCACCGGACGAGACCCGCCGGACGAGACCCGCCGGACGTGACCCGCCAGACGAGACCCGCCGGACGAGACGTGACCCACCAGACGTGACCCGCCAGACGTGACCCGCCAGACGTGACCCGCCGGACGTGACCCGCCGGACGAGACGTGACCCACCAGACGTGACCCGCCAGACGTGACCCGCCAGACGAGACCCGCCGGACGAGACGTGACCCACCAGACGTGACCCGCCAGACGTGACCCGCCAGACGTGACCCGCCAGACGAGACCCGCCGGACGAGACGTGACCCGCCGGACGTGACCCGCCGGACGAGACGTGACCCGCCGGACGTGACCCGCCGGACGTGACCCGCCGGACGTGACCCGCCGGACGTGACCCGCCGGACGTGACCCGCCGGACGAGACCCGCCGGACGAGACCCACCGGACGTGACCCGCCAGACGTGACCCACCGGACGAGACGTGACCCACCAGACGTGACCCGCCGGACGTGACCCGCCGGACGTGACCCGCCGGACGTGACCCGCCGGACGAGACCCACCGGACGTGACCCACCAGACGTGACCCACCGGACGAGACGTGACCCACCAGACGTGACCCGCCGGACGTGACCCGCCGGACGTGACCCGCCGGACGAGACCCACCGGACGTGACCCACCAGACGTGACCCGCCGGACGTGACCCGCCAGACGTGACCCACCGGACGAGACGTGACCCACCAGACGTGACCCACCAGACGTGACCCGCCGGACGTGACCCACCAGACGTGACCCACCAGACGTGACCCACCGGACGTGACCCACCAGACGTGACCCGCCAGACGTGACCCACCGGACGAGACGTGACCCACCAGACGTGACCCACCAGACGAGACCCACCGGACGTGACCCACCAGACGTGACCCGCCGGACGTGACCCGCCAGACGTGACCCGCCAGACGTGACCCGCCAGACGTGACCCACCAGACGAGACCCGCCGGACGAGACGTGACCCACCAGACGTGACCCACCAGACGTGACCCGCCAGACGAGACCCGCCGGACGAGACGTGACCCACCAGACGTGACCCACCAGACGTGACCCGCCGGACGTGACCCACCAGACGTGACCCACCAGACGTGACCCGCCGGACGTGACCCGCCGGACGTGACCCACCAGACGTGACCCGCCAGACGTGACCCACCGGACGAGACGTGACCCACCAGACGTGACCCACCAGACGAGACCCACCGGACGTGACCCACCAGACGTGACCCGCCGGACGTGACCCGCCAGACGTGACCCGCCAGACGTGACCCGCCAGACGTGACCCACCAGACGAGACCCGCCGGACGAGACGTGACCCACCAGACGTGACCCACCAGACGTGACCCGCCAGACGAGACCCGCCGGACGAGACGTGACCCGCCGGACGAGACGTGACCCACCGGACGAGACCCGCCGGACGTGACCCGCCAGACGAGACCCGCCGGACGAGACGTGACCCACCAGACGTGACCCACCAGACGTGACCCGCCAGACGAGACCCGCCGGACGAGACCCGCCGGACGAGACCCGCCGGACGTGACCCACCAGACGTGACCCACCAGACGTGACCCGCCAGACGTGACCCACCAGACGAGACCCGCCGGACGAGACGTGACCCACCGGACGAGACCCGCCGGACGAGACCCGCCGGACGAGACGTGACCCACCAGACGAGACCCGCCGGACGAGACGTGACCCACCGGACGTGACCCGCCAGACGAGACCCGCCGGACGAGACGTGACCCACCAGACGTGACCCACCAGACGTGACCCGCCAGACGTGACCCACCAGACGTGACCCACCAGACGAGACCCGCCGGACGAGACGTGACCCACCAGACGTGACCCACCGGACGTGACCCGCCGGACGAGACCCGCCGGACGTGACCCACCGGACGAGACCCGCCGGACGAGACCCGCCGGACGTGACCCGCCAGACGAGACCCGCCGGACGAGACGTGACCCACCAGACGTGACCCGCCAGACGTGACCCGCCAGACGTGACCCGCCGGACGTGACCCGCCGGACGAGACGTGACCCACCAGACGTGACCCGCCAGACGTGACCCGCCAGACGAGACCCGCCGGACGAGACGTGACCCACCAGACGTGACCCGCCAGACGTGACCCGCCAGACGTGACCCGCCAGACGAGACCCGCCGGACGAGACGTGACCCGCCGGACGTGACCCGCCGGACGAGACGTGACCCGCCGGACGTGACCCGCCGGACGTGACCCGCCGGACGTGACCCGCCGGACGTGACCCGCCGGACGAGACCCACCGGACGTGACCCACCAGACGTGACCCACCGGACGAGACGTGACCCACCAGACGTGACCCGCCGGACGTGACCCGCCGGACGTGACCCGCCGGACGAGACCCACCGGACGTGACCCACCAGACGTGACCCGCCGGACGTGACCCGCCAGACGTGACCCACCGGACGAGACGTGACCCACCAGACGTGACCCACCAGACGTGACCCGCCGGACGTGACCCACCAGACGTGACCCACCAGACGTGACCCACCGGACGTGACCCACCAGACGTGACCCGCCAGACGTGACCCACCGGACGAGACGTGACCCACCAGACGTGACCCACCAGACGAGACCCACCGGACGTGACCCACCAGACGTGACCCGCCGGACGTGACCCGCCAGACGTGACCCGCCAGACGTGACCCGCCAGACGTGACCCACCAGACGAGACCCGCCGGACGAGACGTGACCCACCAGACGTGACCCACCAGACGTGACCCGCCAGACGAGACCCGCCGGACGAGACGTGACCCACCAGACGTGACCCACCAGACGTGACCCGCCGGACGTGACCCACCAGACGTGACCCACCAGACGTGACCCGCCGGACGTGACCCACCAGACGTGACCCGCCAGACGTGACCCACCGGACGAGACGTGACCCACCAGACGTGACCCACCAGACGAGACCCACCGGACGTGACCCACCAGACGTGACCCGCCGGACGTGACCCGCCAGACGTGACCCGCCAGACGTGACCCGCCAGACGTGACCCACCAGACGAGACCCGCCGGACGAGACGTGACCCACCAGACGTGACCCACCAGACGTGACCCGCCAGACGAGACCCGCCGGACGAGACGTGACCCGCCGGACGAGACGTGACCCACCGGACGAGACCCGCCGGACGTGACCCGCCAGACGAGACCCGCCGGACGAGACGTGACCCACCAGACGTGACCCACCAGACGTGACCCGCCAGACGAGACCCGCCGGACGAGACCCGCCGGACGAGACCCGCCGGACGTGACCCACCAGACGTGACCCACCAGACGTGACCCGCCAGACGTGACCCACCAGACGAGACCCGCCGGACGAGACGTGACCCACCGGACGAGACCCGCCGGACGAGACCCGCCGGACGAGACGTGACCCACCAGACGAGACCCGCCGGACGAGACGTGACCCACCGGACGTGACCCGCCAGACGAGACCCGCCGGACGAGACGTGACCCACCAGACGTGACCCACCAGACGTGACCCGCCAGACGTGACCCACCAGACGTGACCCACCAGACGAGACCCGCCGGACGAGACGTGACCCACCAGACGTGACCCACCGGACGTGACCCGCCGGACGAGACCCGCCGGACGAGACCCGCCGGACGAGACCCGCCGGACGTGACGTGACCCACCAGACGTGACCCGCCAGACGTGACCCGCCAGACGTGACCCGCCAGACGTGACCCGCCAGACGTGACCCACCAGACGTGACCCACCAGACGAGACCCGCCGGACGAGACGTGACCCACCAGACGTGACCCACCAGACGAGACCCGCCGGACGAGACGTGACCCACCAGACGTGACCCACCGGACGAGACCCGCCGGACGAGACCCGCCGGACGTGACCCGCCAGACGAGACCCGCCGGACGAGACGTGACCCACCAGACGTGACCCGCCAGACGTGACCCGCCAGACGTGACCCGCCAGACGAGACCCGCCGGACGAGACGTGACCCGCCGGACGTGACCCGCCGGACGAGACCCGCCGGACGTGACCCACCAGACGTGACCCACCGGACGAGACGTGACCCACCAGACGTGACCCGCCGGACGTGACCCGCCGGACGTGACCCGCCGGACGTGACCCACCAGACGTGACCCGCCGGACGTGACCCACCGGACGTGACCCGCCGGACGTGACCCGCCGGACGAGACCCGCCGGACGTGACCCGCCGGACGAGACCCGCCGGACGAGACCCGCCGGACGTGACCCGCCAGACGTGACCCACCGGACGAGACGTGACCCACCAGACGTGACCCGCCGGACGTGACCCGCCGGACGTGACCCGCCGGACGAGACCCACCGGACGTGACCCACCAGACATGACCCGCCGGACGTGACCCGCCAGACGTGACCCACCAGACGTGACCCGCCGGACGTGACCCGCCAGACGTGACCCGCCAGACGTGACCCGCCAGACGTGACCCACCAGACGAGACCCGCCGGACGAGACGTGACCCACCAGACGTGACCCACCAGACGTGACCCGCCAGACGAGACCCGCCGGACGAGACGTGACCCGCCGGACGAGACGTGACCCACCGGACGAGACCCGCCGGACGTGACCCGCCAGACGAGACCCGCCGGACGAGACGTGACCCACCAGACGTGACCCACCAGACGTGACCCGCCAGACGAGACCCGCCGGACGAGACCCGCCGGACGAGACCCGCCGGACGTGACCCACCAGACGTGACCCACCAGACGTGACCCGCCAGACGTGACCCACCAGACGAGACCCGCCGGACGAGACGTGACCCACCGGACGAGACCCGCCGGACGAGACCCGCCGGACGAGACGTGACCCACCAGACGAGACCCGCCGGACGAGACGTGACCCACCGGACGTGACCCGCCAGACGAGACCCGCCGGACGAGACGTGACCCACCAGACGTGACCCACCAGACGTGACCCGCCAGACGTGACCCACCAGACGTGACCCACCAGACGAGACCCGCCGGACGAGACGTGACCCACCAGACGTGACCCACCGGACGTGACCCGCCGGACGAGACCCGCCGGACGTGACCCACCGGACGAGACCCGCCGGACGAGACCCGCCGGACGTGACCCGCCAGACGAGACCCGCCGGACGAGACGTGACCCACCAGACGTGACCCGCCAGACGTGACCCGCCAGACGTGACCCGCCGGACGTGACCCGCCGGACGAGACGTGACCCACCAGACGTGACCCGCCAGACGTGACCCGCCAGACGAGACCCGCCGGACGAGACGTGACCCACCAGACGTGACCCGCCAGACGTGACCCGCCAGACGTGACCCGCCAGACGAGACCCGCCGGACGAGACGTGACCCGCCGGACGTGACCCGCCGGACGAGACGTGACCCGCCGGACGTGACCCGCCGGACGAGACGTGACCCGCCGGACGTGACCCGCCGGACGTGACCCGCCGGACGTGACCCGCCGGACGTGACCCGCCGGACGAGACCCGCCGGACGAGACCCACCGGACGTGACCCGCCAGACGTGACCCACCGGACGAGACGTGACCCACCAGACGTGACCCGCCGGACGTGACCCGCCGGACGTGACCCGCCGGACGTGACCCGCCGGACGAGACCCACCGGACGTGACCCACCAGACGTGACCCACCGGACGAGACGTGACCCACCAGACGTGACCCGCCGGACGTGACCCGCCGGACGTGACCCGCCGGACGAGACCCACCGGACGTGACCCACCAGACGTGACCCGCCGGACGTGACCCGCCAGACGTGACCCACCGGACGAGACGTGACCCACCAGACGTGACCCACCAGACGTGACCCGCCGGACGTGACCCACCAGACGTGACCCACCAGACGTGACCCACCGGACGTGACCCACCAGACGTGACCCGCCAGACGTGACCCACCGGACGAGACGTGACCCACCAGACGTGACCCACCAGACGAGACCCACCGGACGTGACCCACCAGACGTGACCCGCCGGACGTGACCCGCCAGACGTGACCCGCCAGACGTGACCCGCCAGACGTGACCCACCAGACGAGACCCGCCGGACGAGACGTGACCCACCAGACGTGACCCACCAGACGTGACCCGCCAGACGAGACCCGCCGGACGAGACGTGACCCACCAGACGTGACCCACCAGACGTGACCCGCCGGACGTGACCCACCAGACGTGACCCACCAGACGTGACCCGCCGGACGTGACCCACCAGACGTGACCCGCCAGACGTGACCCACCGGACGAGACGTGACCCACCAGACGTGACCCACCAGACGAGACCCACCGGACGTGACCCACCAGACGTGACCCGCCGGACGTGACCCGCCAGACGTGACCCGCCAGACGTGACCCGCCAGACGTGACCCACCAGACGAGACCCGCCGGACGAGACGTGACCCACCAGACGTGACCCACCAGACGTGACCCGCCAGACGAGACCCGCCGGACGAGACGTGACCCGCCGGACGAGACGTGACCCACCGGACGAGACCCGCCGGACGTGACCCGCCAGACGAGACCCGCCGGACGAGACGTGACCCACCAGACGTGACCCACCAGACGTGACCCGCCAGACGAGACCCGCCGGACGAGACCCGCCGGACGAGACCCGCCGGACGTGACCCACCAGACGTGACCCACCAGACGTGACCCGCCAGACGTGACCCACCAGACGAGACCCGCCGGACGAGACGTGACCCACCGGACGAGACCCGCCGGACGAGACCCGCCGGACGAGACGTGACCCACCAGACGAGACCCGCCGGACGAGACGTGACCCACCGGACGTGACCCGCCAGACGAGACCCGCCGGACGAGACGTGACCCACCAGACGTGACCCACCAGACGTGACCCGCCAGACGTGACCCACCAGACGTGACCCACCAGACGAGACCCGCCGGACGAGACGTGACCCACCAGACGTGACCCACCGGACGTGACCCGCCGGACGAGACCCGCCGGACGAGACCCGCCGGACGAGACCCGCCGGACGTGACGTGACCCACCAGACGTGACCCGCCAGACGTGACCCGCCAGACGTGACCCGCCAGACGTGACCCACCAGACGTGACCCGCCAGACGTGACCCACCAGACGTGACCCACCAGACGAGACCCGCCGGACGAGACGTGACCCACCAGACGTGACCCACCAGACGAGACCCGCCGGACGAGACGTGACCCACCAGACGTGACCCACCAGACGTGACCCGCCAGACGAGACCCGCCGGACGAGACGTGACCCACCAGACGTGACCCACCAGACGTGACCCGCCGGACGTGACCCACCAGACGTGACCCACCAGACGTGACCCGCCGGACGTGACCCACCAGACGTGACCCGCCAGACGTGACCCACCGGACGAGACGTGACCCACCAGACGTGACCCACCAGACGAGACCCACCGGACGTGACCCACCAGACGTGACCCGCCGGACGTGACCCGCCAGACGTGACCCGCCAGACGTGACCCGCCAGACGTGACCCGCCAGACGAGACCCGCCGGACGAGACGTGACCCACCAGACGTGACCCACCAGACGTGACCCGCCAGACGAGACCCGCCGGACGAGACGTGACCCGCCGGACGAGACGTGACCCACCGGACGAGACCCGCCGGACGTGACCCGCCAGACGAGACCCGCCGGACGAGACGTGACCCACCAGACGTGACCCACCAGACGTGACCCGCCGGACGAGACCCGCCGGACGAGACCCGCCGGACGTGACCCACCAGACGTGACCCACCAGACGTGACCCGCCAGACGTGACCCACCAGACGAGACCCGCCGGACGAGACGTGACCCACCGGACGAGACCCGCCGGACGAGACCCGCCGGACGAGACGTGACCCACCAGACGAGACCCGCCGGACGAGACGTGACCCACCGGACGTGACCCGCCAGACGAGACCCGCCGGACGAGACGTGACCCACCAGACGTGACCCACCAGACGTGACCCGCCAGACGTGACCCACCAGACGTGACCCACCAGACGAGACCCGCCGGACGAGACGTGACCCACCAGACGTGACCCACCGGACGTGACCCGCCGGACGAGACCCGCCGGACGAGACCCGCCGGACGAGACCCGCCGGACGAGACCCGCCGGACGTGACGTGACCCACCAGACGTGACCCGCCAGACGTGACCCGCCAGACGTGACCCGCCAGACGTGACCCACCAGACGTGACCCGCCAGACGTGACCCACCAGACGTGACCCACCAGACGAGACCCGCCGGACGAGACGTGACCCACCAGACGTGACCCACCAGACGAGACCCGCCGGACGAGACGTGACCCACCAGACGTGACCCACCGGACGAGACCCGCCGGACGAGACCCGCCGGACGTGACCCGCCAGACGAGACCCGCCGGACGAGACGTGACCCACCAGACGTGACCCGCCAGACGTGACCCGCCAGACGTGACCCGCCAGACGTGACCCGCCAGACGAGACCCGCCGGACGTGACCCGCCGGACGAGACCCGCCGGACGTGACCCACCAGACGTGACCCACCGGACGAGACGTGACCCACCAGACGTGACCCGCCGGACGTGACCCGCCAGACGTGACCCGCCGGACGAGACGTGACCCACCAGACGTGACCCGCCGGACGTGACCCACCAGACGTGACCCACCGGACGTGACCCGCCGGACGAGACCCGCCGGACGAGACCCGCCGGACGTGACCCACCGGACGAGACCCGCCGGACGAGACCCGCCGGACGTGACCCGCCAGACGAGACCCGCCGGACGAGACGTGACCCACCAGACGTGACCCACCAGACGTGACCCGCCAGACGTGACCCACCGGACGAGACGTGACCCACCGGACGAGACCCGCCGGACGTGACCCGCCAGACGAGACCCGCCGGACGAGACGTGACCCACCAGACGTGACCCACCAGACGTGACCCGCCAGACGAGACCCGCCGGACGAGACCCGCCGGACGAGACCCGCCGGACGTGACCCACCAGACGTGACCCACCAGACGTGACCCGCCAGACGTGACCCACCAGACGAGACCCGCCGGACGAGACGTGACCCACCGGACGAGACCCGCCGGACGAGACCCGCCGGACGAGACGTGACCCACCAGACGAGACCCGCCGGACGAGACGTGACCCACCGGACGTGACCCGCCAGACGAGACCCGCCGGACGAGACGTGACCCACCAGACGTGACCCACCAGACGTGACCCGCCAGACGTGACCCACCAGACGTGACCCACCAGACGAGACCCGCCGGACGAGACGTGACCCACCAGACGTGACCCACCGGACGTGACCCGCCGGACGAGACCCGCCGGACGAGACCCGCCGGACGAGACCCGCCGGACGAGACCCGCCGGACGTGACGTGACCCACCAGACGTGACCCGCCAGACGTGACCCGCCAGACGTGACCCGCCAGACGTGACCCACCAGACGTGACCCGCCAGACGTGACCCACCAGACGTGACCCACCAGACGAGACCCGCCGGACGAGACGTGACCCACCAGACGTGACCCACCGGACGAGACCCGCCGGACGAGACGTGACCCACCAGACGTGACCCACCGGACGAGACCCGCCGGACGAGACCCGCCGGACGTGACCCGCCAGACGAGACCCGCCGGACGAGACGTGACCCACCAGACGTGACCCGCCAGACGTGACCCGCCAGACGTGACCCGCCAGACGTGACCCGCCAGACGAGACCCGCCGGACGTGACCCGCCGGACGAGACCCGCCGGACGTGACCCACCAGACGTGACCCACCGGACGAGACGTGACCCACCAGACGTGACCCGCCGGACGTGACCCGCCAGACGTGACCCGCCGGACGAGACGTGACCCACCAGACGTGACCCGCCGGACGTGACCCACCAGACGTGACCCACCGGACGTGACCCGCCGGACGAGACCCGCCGGACGAGACCCGCCGGACGTGACCCACCGGACGAGACCCGCCGGACGAGACCCGCCGGACGTGACCCGCCAGACGAGACCCGCCGGACGAGACGTGACCCACCAGACGTGACCCACCAGACGTGACCCGCCAGACGTGACCCACCGGACGAGACGTGACCCACCAGACGTGACCCACCGGACGTGACCCGCCAGACGTGACCCGCCGGACGTGACCCACCGGACGTGACCCGCCGGACGTGACCCGCCGGACGAGACCCGCCGGACGTGACCCGCCAGACGTGACCCGCCGGACGTGACCCGCCAGACGTGACCCGCCGGACGTGACCCACCGGACGTGACCCGCCGGACGTGACCCGCCGGACGAGACCCGCCGGACGTGACCCGCCGGACGTGACCCGCCGGACGTGACCCACCAGACGTGACCCACCGGACGAGACGTGACCCACCAGACGTGACCCGCCGGACGTGACCCGCCGGACGTGACCCGCCGGACGAGACCCGCCGGACGTGACCCACCAGACGTGACCCGCCGGACGTGACCCGCCAGACGTGACCCACCGGACGAGACGTGACCCACCAGACGTGACCCACCAGACGTGACCCGCCGGACGTGACCCACCAGACGTGACCCACCAGACGTGACCCACCGGACGTGACCCGCCAGACGTGACCCACCGGACGAGACGTGACCCACCAGACGTGACCCACCAGACGAGACCCACCGGACGTGACCCACCAGACGTGACCCGCCGGACGTGACCCGCCAGATGTGACCCACCGGACGAGACGTGACCCACCAGACGTGACCCGCCAGACGTGACCCGCCAGACGTGACCCGCCAGACGTGACCCGCCAGACGTGACCCGCCAGACGAGACCCGCCGGACGAGACGTGACCCGCCGGACGTGACCCGCCGGACGAGACCCGCCGGACGTGACCCACCAGACGTGACCCACCGGACGAGACGTGACCCACCAGACGTGACCCGCCAGACGTGACCCGCCAGACGTGACCCGCCAGACGTGACCCGCCAGACGAGACCCGCCGGACGAGACGTGACCCGCCGGACGTGACCCGCCGGACGAGACCCGCCGGACGTGACCCACCAGACGTGACCCACCGGACGAGACGTGACCCACCAGACGTGACCCGCCGGACGTGACCCGCCAGACGTGACCCGCCGGACGTGACCCACCAGACGTGACCCGCCGGACGTGACCCACCGGACGTGACCCGCCGGACGTGACCCGCCGGACGAGACCCGCCGGACGTGACCCGCCGGACGAGACCCGCCGGACGAGACCCACCGGACGTGACCCGCCAGACGTGACCCGCCGGACGAGACGTGACCCACCAGACGTGACCCGCCGGACGTGACCCGCCGGACGTGACCCGCCGGACGAGACCCACCGGACGTGACCCACCAGACATGACCCGCCGGACGTGACCCGCCAGACGTGACCCACCAGACGAGACCCGCCGGACGAGACGTGACCCACCAGACGTGACCCACCGGACGTGACCCACCAGACGTGACCCACCGGACGTGACCCGCCGGACGAGACCCGCCGGACGAGACCCGCCGGACGTGACCCACCGGACGAGACCCGCCGGACGAGACCCGCCGGACGTGACCCGCCAGACGAGACCCGCCGGACGAGACGTGACCCACCAGACGTGACCCACCAGACGTGACCCGCCAGACGTGACCCACCGGACGAGACGTGACCCACCAGACGTGACCCGCCGGACGTGACCCGCCAGACGTGACCCGCCGGACGTGACCCGCCAGACGTGACCCGCCGGACGTGACCCACCGGACGTGACCCGCCGGACGTGACCCGCCGGACGAGACCCGCCGGACGTGACCCGCCGGACGTGACCCGCCGGACGTGACCCACCAGACGTGACCCACCGGACGAGACGTGACCCACCAGACGTGACCCGCCGGACGTGACCCGCCGGACGTGACCCGCCGGACGAGACCCACCGGACGTGACCCACCAGACGTGACCCGCCGGACGTGACCCGCCAGACGTGACCCACCGGACGAGACGTGACCCACCAGACGTGACCCACCAGACGTGACCCGCCGGACG